>NC_071533.1:57374770-57659770 GCF_026979565.1 Vidua chalybeata | reverse complement strand
ATCAATAGGAAAGATTTGTGTCCTACACTTCTCAGATAAAAATTAAGCTCTTAAATGATTTTAAGAGAGACCATAAAACTTATCTTTGTAATTTAATTTAACATTAGTGTTAAATTACATTGCAAACTGCATCATGTTGACTGCATGATATGATCTTTTATACTGCACTCAGTATTGCAGTGAGTATCAATTTCAGAGAGCTTGTCAGGACAAAATTAAATTTTAATGTAAATTGGAGCATATTCATTAATTTCAGTCTATACTAGATTTGGATGGAGTTCCACTGTTAAGTAAGGTTTAAGCCTGGTTTGTAGTAATTAAGACAAGGAACTAAGCACTTTGCACCAAATTTTTTTACTCAAGCCTTGTCCTGTGAACTAATACTTTCTTTTTTAAGTCCAATTGTAGGTTATGAATTGACAGAGAAACACAGTAGCTATTGTTTTATCTTACTGTGCTTCAATGGCCTGGTGCAAACCACACAGCATTTGAAAGCTTTCTTAATTTCATTTGCTCTAGATAGTTCAAAAATCACACAGCTTACAATTTGTTTTCATTTCAATATTATTGCCTCTGCTTCTAACACGATCACCAATTTTATTTCTTACACAGTACCAAGATAAGAACAAAACAAGGATGACATTGGAGACTGTCATGCACTTAAAAGAGGTTTGTTGCTCTCTTATTCTTTGCTAAGCACAGATATTTAATAATCAGAATTCCTTAATAATTCACCACCACAGCCAGTCCAAGCAGTATCTCTCGGAAACAGCATCGGAAAGGTCTATTTCCTTGTTTGCCATCTCCCATCATTACCACGTGTGATGTTGCTGCGTGACATTTCCTTCCTTTCTATTTCTCCAAAGGCAAACAAGCTCCTATTCAGCAGTTCTGAGTCAAGTCCTAACACCTGATATTTCTGATATGCAAACTGTTAGCTTTTTCTGTTTGTGCAACAATGAGACCTTATCAGTTTTGCCACTTTTCATTTTGACTATGAAATGCATCCACTATCACTCTTCACCTGTGTCCCTGGCAGCTCCCTTAGGTTCAGATGGAATCCTGTATGTTGTTTGTCTTGTTCAAACTACTGTTGATTCAAAACAAATCACAGCATTGTAAAAAAGATCAAGAGTGTAAGGACTGTATTTGAATGCTGATAATTTTTAGTGTGCAGCTGTATTACAGCTTGGAAATAAGTTTGGAAATGTTTTCGTGATGAAGTGGTCTGCAGACAGCAAAGGCTGACTAAAAGTTACTGAAAGCAGAACAATAGGAGATGCTGTTGTATGCTATGGCCAAAATGCAAGTCCAAAAATTTAGTGGCGAGGCTGAAGTTTTTGGTTTGCATATAATTTTTGTAGCTATTTCAAAACATATGCCACAAACGAAGACAGTCTCTATATTGAAAAACAAAACATCACATTCACCTTTGATTTTACAAATTCTCTTCCATACATTGTTCTATTTTTAGGTTTCCTTGTACAAGAAATCATCTCTCCTTCATACAAAAGATACACATAAAGATTCATACAGACTGAGGCAATACAACAACTGTGATTCATCCTTCAGACTAACATGTACATAGCAACTCTAATTTTATTTACAACCATGAAAAAAGAAAGCTTTTTCCAGAATATAACCAGCTAGCTCTTCTGTGTCATGAATCTCTTCCCCCATCCATATAAAATCCTCTTGTTTCTATACTGCAGCTCAAGCACAAATGCAGTGTTTTTCACATAACCAGTTCTATTTTTAGCCTGAATTGTAGGAAGTCTGCAGCATTAATAAATGGAAGAGAAGTACAGAAGTACACTGCATGGTAATGTGCCAGTGCAAAAGCTACCTTGGCCTTTAGCCAGTGAACTGTGGTTAGATGTTAGAGCAATGAAAGTAAAATCACCACTTGTAATGGAATGATTAATAAGCTGACAAACTTCCATGCATTTATTTCATACTTTTTGAATGCCAACCTTATTAATACCAACATATTTTCTTTTTATTAGTGATATCTCTCAGCCTGAAACACAGAGGAGATAGATATATCTCTATATCTATATATATATATGTGTGTGTGTGTGTGTATTTTTAGACATGCAATTGAAGTTTGCTTAATTCTGTGTTTAAATAGAAAGGAGGATACTTTGCAGAGCAAACCTTGACATAGAAAAGAAAAAGGAATAAAGAAGGAGCTTTTTTATAAACTAATATTGCAACTCCAATAGGCATAAAACCCATTGTTTCATGATTTTCTCTCCTATTGACTCTGCAGTTCCTTGTTTGGCACCAAAATTCTGATAGCAAAAATGCTCCAAAGCTATTACACAGAGGACAAAAGTTCACAGTTCTTACAGGGACACAGAGTCTTCTGTAATCTCTTCACTTCTCACCCAATCCAAAAAACTTGTCCCAACACTGTTATGCTGTGGACAGATGGATGTTTATATAAAAGACCTTGTGCCTGAATAAAATTCCATTTTGGGGTTATATAAAAACAGCAATTACTGGGAAATGGAACTTTTTAATTAAACATAGTCGAAGAAAGAAGGGATTAATGACTTTAAAGTAGGGAGTATTTAATGCTTGCAGTCATACATCATCCACTAGTGAAGCTGCATTATCACCATCAGGCAACGATGCTTTTAAGTATCAATGGTGTGTGCATTAATAAGGCTTCAAATGTTTTCATGACAATATAATTAGTAACACAACTACTGTATACTATACCTACTATTAAAATAATGCCTTAATAACCTTAATTCACAGCAACGTCTTTAAAATAAATAAGGACACACTTCAGATCAGGCTAGTTGTCCGTTGGCCCAGCAAAGTGCAAATAAACTACAAATTGAAACTTTTAGGCAATGTTGATGTGGTAGGGTATGGTTCCTCATAATTACACCAGAAAAATGCCTATCTGATTCGCTGATTTGTCAGTAGGAGAGAAATTATTACTTTGCACTTCAGTTAAATACAGGCAATAAAACACAGGCAAAATTATTTACTGGCTCTGAAATTTTCCTGCACAGATCAGAGCCTGGGTCGTGCACACCTTAAAAATCAAGCTCTGACTGTGTACCTCCCATGGATCAAATATGGTGAGAACAGAAACCCACGCACAGAAGTCAAAAGAGAGAAAAACCGAACACCAACATTAGCTTTGTTTTTCTGTTAAGAATTTTATTCAGGTACAGCAAAATCAATACTTGTCCTCTGACTGTACACAGTGTACTTGAGTTGTTCTGTCAGGATCTATATAGAAAACAGAGATGGAATTTTAGGTAGGTGGATATGATTATCAGGTGGAGGTAAAACACAATGGCATGTGTGGCCTCTGCTTCCCAGAATGACTGCTTCTTGTAGAGCTGTGGGGACATTGTGTGGGGACACTGGCACTGCCTTACACCACCTGCTCACGAGTGCTTGTGGTCTGAGTGTCTGTGCTGTGAAAGTCATTCCCAAGGAAACACACAGAAAAGTGCCATGACATGGCAGCTGCATCTGAATGGGGACAGTCCAGCTTCTTCCCTCCCACCCACCCCACCCCGCAGCACAGCATAAACAGAAAGAAGTACTAACAGTACCAACAAACTGAGAGTTCCTACACATATGGAAAAATCAGGATGTCCAATCTGCTGGTCACTTAATAAATTAGATACCAGATCATTCTGCTGCTTTATAATACATGATGCTGTACCTCAATTTGACCTCCCTGCACTAATCTTCTGAGACATGAAATGACTAAAATCTCTGCTCCCTCTTTGTCCGTGTCCAAAGATATTTATGCCAAGAACTGAGCTAATAAGCAAATAGGAAAAAACAATGTTCTTAACCCTTTCTCTGTTTCTGGTTTTCCCTCCCTCGTTTGTGAATCCAGTTATGGGCCCTGTGGTGGCTACCAGAATCATCACATACTACTTGGGGTGGCTGCTGGCTAGTCCTGGTGTGTGCCTTGAAATATCTGTGTTGAATTTCTTGGTTAGTTGTACAGGTGAGATCGAAAAAGGAGAGAGCAATAACACACAATTGTTTCACAAAAGAAATGTGTCAAATTACTTAATCCACAGACTACTAAGATGAATAACTGAACTGCCAGCTGAAGAGGAAATGTATTTTCTGGGAAGTCTTTCAAATGCATCCATTCATTTGAAGTTCTCTGTAACAGCAATATTGAGAAAGGTCTTCTGTGTATGTATCAGTGCTACCAATTGCACTGCAGCACTGCTCTCAAAGCTGTTAAAGTGTGTGACTAAGGTTGTGCTTCAGCAGCACAGCAGCCCTGGTGTTAAAGCTTCTGGGTATCGGTGATGCAGACAGCTGTGCTTGTAGAAATTAATTTGACCAGTTCAGTATTTTTCAAGAAAATTTGACAGATTACTTTTGTATCAGCATGCTTCATGGCATACAAGGGATCATCTGCCAGTTCCATTCCAGCATCAGATCAGGTATTGCCCAACACAGACAACAAAGTGAGCCTCAGTCCCACAGTGGATGCTCTGTTAATATAACAGATATATAATTTTTCTCTCATCTGAGCCAGTCTAAATCTATATGGATTAATGATCCAATGCACAAGGATACATTGCCACTGGGTATGGAACCACTAATGGATACATTCTAAAGTACAATATTCCCAAATGGAGCAGGTGAGGCCCATTCTTCAGCCCTCAGGGAGGGTGCCAGTGCAGCACTTGTGTGCACACAGCTCAACCCTGCCTGCACCCAGCAGAGGGTGGCCCCAGTCACACGTACTAAAAACCACCCTCACCCAGGCTGCCCTGTAAAATGCTCCAAGACAGTTTGGGAGACAGTGAGGTGGCATGGGATGAATTGGGAAAATGTGCCAACAGGTCACCTGGGCAGACATTTAAACGCCAGCTCTCAATGCTATAGGTCTGTCTCAATTACTAATGGAAATGCAGGCAGGAAGCATCATCTACCCAGTGACAGCCACAGGTCTGGTGACTGGAATGTCCTGCTTGTTTTCCATAATGAAGAGGAGCTGGACTAATTGGACAGACTGGATGAGGAAGCCAAAATCTATGGTCTCTTGCAAATAGCACTGTTCATATATTACTGATGCATGTAGAGTGTGCAGTGGTCCCAGTGCTGCTGGGGACAGTGCAACTCTTATTTCCAGAGTGCTCACAATGTCTTTGGAAGATCACAAGACATGGTGCCTGTCGCTGGAAACTCTGACCACAAAAACAACTACAATTTGGCTATTTAAACTTTATTTATATGAAAAAAATATAATTTACACCTTCTTACGTGAGCAAGGGAATGTGAATTTCAATTCTGGCACAAGGTTTGGGTAATTTTGCCTATGCTAACACGTCTATTTTCTTCAGGCAGTTCAGTGCTTTTAGAGACCAAGGAGAGATTTTGAACTTTTTTTGCTAGTGTGATCACAGTAATGTATCCTCTATCTTCAAAACAGCTTTTTAATGTGTTCCAGCCAGGAACGAAAATATCACACAAGTCACAGAACAATCGTCAAATTCTCATTATCACCCTTAGCGTCAGGAGAAGTCAGTTTTATGGAGAAGGAGTTAGTGAGACCTCAAGATTCCTGTGGTGTTTTCAGTTTTTTTTTCCACGAGAAAATAGCCTCTTGGTAGAGCATATAGGAACCAGAAAGACCTTTCAATGGTTCCCTAAACTACTCTGTGTCCCATCTATATAATAAGGAAACTAATAATTCCATAATTTGAAATGGGTACTCTGAGGATACTTTCTGCTCTTGCCAAACACCAGTTATGTCTCAGTGAAATTGAAGCCACTAGGCTCAGTTTGGCAGTAATTCAGTGAAGTATAATGGCCTGTGATATACATAAAGTCAGACTGAATTCTATTCTGGTGCCTTATGTCCTATAACATCATCTCTCTATGAATAAATGATGCTTTCATGAGTATTTTTGAGGTGTTCTGACACTATAAGAACTGAAATTTAAGATAAACAATTAGTTTTTACTGCATTTTAAGGAACCTTTCTAATTTTTACAATCACGTTCCAGAATACTGTCCTATGCAACAGCAAAAGAAGAGACATAGAAAATGATTTTCTTTTTTTTTTTTTTTTTTTTTTTGGCTATATCAGAATTTTTCAAGTCTTTAAAGATGGGACAGTATTTGCAGCTCTTATGTGTCATCTCACACAAGGAAGCCATTTATCACCAAGTTAAACTTCTGTGCAAATGCCTTTTGACTTTACCAGCCATTACCTTTTGCAGCACAGATTGTTAAGTGTAATTATTATAAATGAAATAAGTAACAATTAATTTACATTTCTTGTAGCAATTTATATTACAAGGCAAAAACTGTAACTTCCAATATTTAAGTAGTCTTGATGAAGAGAAATAAACACATATTTTCAGGGTTTGAAATGGGTTGGTTTATGCTAATGCATCATATGACACTTCAGAGAGATCCACCAGCACTTCCCAGACTTCTGGAATAATGGGATCTTTTTCCGTATTTTAGTGTTCCTGTGTTGGGCAATGAAGAAATCCAATATCATCTTTTGACTAATACACATATTTTACAACAGTATCTGAATAATTTTGATCATATTTTCTAGAAAAGCATTCTCAGTAATATTATTGATCTGAGGATCAGCTGAAAGGTTCCAAATGTCTCTCACATGCTCTGGTGAACAGAAGATTCTTAGCAGCACAGGCTGCAATGTCTAAACCATCTCAACACAGTCAGTCTGTGGCTGTATCCTGGTGACTATGTCCAAGCCCCAATTTTACATGTACTCACTCACACCATCCATGTACATTTGAAAAATGTGTGCTTCACGTTCTCTGCATAATAGGAACCATGCTTGTGGTTCCTATAGTTAAATAGCAATTCCTGTCAGAACTAGGCTCCAGAGTAGATTATATTAAGCTCCACAACTTTCCCCACTTCTAAAAATTGTAAATGAAAAAAACAAACCTCTGAGGTCTACAAAGCGACATCATTCTTTCTTCCCTCTCCTGGCTGCAGATTTGTAAGCACCCAGATTTTTGTTTTCATAGCTTTCTGAAACAATTTTCTTTTTCCAAATCTATTTCAACACACAGCCCCATGTGTCTATTATCCTTTCCCCTTCTGATATGTGGTTCTGCAGATGGTGCAAATGAACTGGCATATACAGTATTTGGTTAATCCTATGCTCCTCTGAATTGCTGTTTTGAGACTAATGCAGATACTTTATTATTGTGAATTGTCTGCATTATGTCCTTGCCTATACTGTTTGATTTATCTTGCTCTTCCTGAGTGGGTTCATTCTGGGAGGTGCTGCTGAAGAATCATACAATTTGAAGTGCCCCTTAGTTAGTTCCAATGAAAGGTGGAAACTCTTGCTAAGAAATTTCCTGAAATCTATAAAATGGCACAGGGTATAAAGCACAGAGCCAGAGACAGGGATTTCCAATCATTAAAAACATTCTGAGATTGAATGGGAAAAGGATGAGATCATTATAGTATGAGTCAATTGATCAAGAAGTGAGGGTAAATTAGTCTGCAGACACCACTGACCAGTAAAGGTTTAGCAGGAATATGCACTTTCAGACCACTTGTTTTTAAGCTTTTAATTGGTTTTGCAGACTGCAAAAGACCCCTAGTCTGGGTATTCTGGAAAGCAATATGGTATGTGCACCGTGAAATGAACATTTATGGTGTGGAGAACATAAAAATTATGGCAATATTTTTACGTTTTCTACATATGCCCCAGTGTCCCCAGCCCTTCATTAATCTGGGGCTTAGTGGAGAAATGAGTTAAAATTTTCTTCTGAAAAGACTGCAAGTACTTGTATCCAGCCTGTGATTGAATGGTCCATCATATGTTGAATAAACTGTTACTTGGGAAAAACCTTAATTCAGAGATGTTACTACACATACACTGTTTTCTCCTCCTTCTCCCCCTCTCCTGGAAAGCAAGGCCAGAAAAAATCACGTAGAAGGTTTAGGAATGACAGGATCCAAAGGACACTGCACTAAGGCTGGTGTTTCTTAGGTGGCAAGGCCAGCTAAAGCAGCACCATGCTGCCCCACTGCTGTGCAAGCACTGCTATTTGTGTGGCTGTACAGCAAAACAGCTGGGGCAAGAGATCTGTCCAAGAAATAACAAGGAAACAGGCAGCATGTGGGCAGAAATGTGTAGCTGAAACTGGTGATGTGGGACCAATGCTGCTTAAGAAACTGTACAGATGGACAATTCGTATGTGGGTTTCTGAAAGCAACCAGAGACAGTTTTCTGCTTGGTGATAGACAAAGGCATCTTCAGGATTGTGTTCTGAGCCAGATTCTTGCTGGCTTCTTTAAGGAAAGCTATCTTACCTTAGCTCTTATTACTGCTAATTGTCACAGCCCCCCAGAAAGGCTCATTCTGGCACAGAGGAGGATGTTACTCTGTTGTGGCTCTCAGGTCCAGACTGGGATGAACTCTTGGGGATCACCCTTACATATCTATGAGTAAAATAACATAACAGCTGGGTACCAAATCTCTTTGGCCAGAGGTCAAATAGAAAAAGCTGCATTTAGTTCTATATTGCATTTAAATTTCTTTTTATCTGTGTATGACTCTTCTGGTTTTCCCAGTAGCCAAGTATGGTGAAAGTGGTATTTAGAAGAACCCTTTTCCTGATGGAAATACAAATGGTCATTTAACTGCCAGGCTGAGCCAAAGCAGTTTTTCTGCCTATGGTTATAGAAGCTGTCCCCTGATACTGGCAGAGTAGCAACACTGGGTATTCACCTTCATCTAGGGTTTGGTACTACAGTACCATGTAAAGTACTAGGGACATTCAAAAGTACCATGGTTGTTCAGCCATTTAAGATTCAAGAGAGTGTATCAGACTATTCCCTGAGTTTTGATACTCTACAAGCTCGTATCTCGTATTCAGAATTTAACACACCACTGGGTTCATGCCAGGATAGAAAGAGGCTTCACCTGGGCACAGATAAGGTTAACCTTTACTTTTCATGGCTTTATTTTTCATCCTGAAAGTTTTTAACCTCAGGTGTCCCCCCTACTTGTTTAGTACCATGAAGGCAAATTAAAACAGGTTGGCCATGGGTGCAGCATGGGCATATCTGAGGACACACAAGCTTCTCTCCCAGTCACTGGGTTTCACTGCGTGCACAACGCTGCATCCAGTCCAGAGAGGATCAATCCCTATGCCAATACCACTGACCAGTGAAGTAACAGATTTGCATAGCCCCTTATGTCTGGAAGAGGAAAGTCCATCTTCTGGGAATGACCATGCGCAAAGACTCCTGGGGGAATTCCTGGAACCCTTCCTAATGAAAAAAGGTCAGGCTGTGTGCCAGGGCAGCAGCACCCAGCTGACTTCCAGCCCTATTGAGCACTGGGGGCAGCAGGCAGAGCCACAGTGCTGCCTCACTCCACCTGCACAGCAGAGCCCTCTGCCAGGAAGGCCACTGTGTGTTTGTTACAAAATGTGTAAGGGGTCTAATTCAAACATTCAGAGAAGAACCTAAATTACAAATATGCCCTACCATTTTATGTGGGAAGATCAAGAAGACTCTCTGCTGCTCACAAAAGAAAAAAATACAGAAACATTGCACAGTCTCTAGGCAAGAGCTTGAGCCATCTAACAGCCTAGATGTAAAAAGCAGCACTGTCTTTTCCCCCTCTTATTGACTACAAAATAGCCCAAGGTCACCAATAAGCAAAATGAAGGCTCAAAATACCAACTCCATGTGCAGGCTTGCAACAAAAGTTAAAATTATATCAAATCAACAATTACTTATTCCCATGGTGTTCCACCTGCCCTCATTAGGTTATAAAGAACAAATGTCAGAGATAACATTCAGGAAAAAGGTGTTCTTCTGATAAGGAAAATAGCTTTGTAGCAAGTCCTTTGGGGGGAAATAAATAGTCTTCCTTCCCTCCTTTTAAAAACAGACCAGCTGATCTATTACCAGATTTGTACAAAGTTTCACACAACAGTGTCCTTAAACTGCTGTGTATTGGTAAAAGAAATGTCATAAGGTCCCAAGATTATTAACTCAGTGATTTCCAAATAAGACTTGCAGTTTCCATGTACAAATATCTTCTTCCTAATTGCTAGTACTGCAAACTCTTGCTTGGAGTTTGAAAGTCAAGCTGTGTTCCTTCTGTTTCGTGCGTCAACCCTGCACTTGGTCCCTACCCGTGCTGCTGCAAAATGTGACTCAGAAAGGAAGAGCCCCTCTAATCTGTGCGAGCTGCCTGACTTTGCAGCACGAACAGAAGACATCAAAAGGTAAATTCTTACTTCACTCAGACACACACTCAAAGACCAGAGGTATTCAAGAAGGAGGTGTTAATTTTTTTTTTTCAGATTTTAGCCCCATTTTGTGTACCAGATACACATTTCCAAGTGTTATAGCTCCTCCATGGTATTCAGGAGTTGTCCTCACATCCTAGACTGTGTTCTGTTGAACACATTCTCACATGTTGGCCACTCTGCTTGGCTGCTACATGCTTGCCTTCAGTCCAGGCAGCAGGCCTCTTCCAGAGAGAAAAGTTTCTTTCACTTCTAGAAGTGTATATGGGAATGGAGTAAAAAGAGACTGCCATTTCTCCTGCTAGCTGACAGGGAAAATTGTTATTACCTACTATGATCCCAGTACACAGGAGAAAAATAGTAGCATTATCCAGTGACAGAAATAAACAATACACACAAGCATGTGTTTGTGTTAATACAGAAGAAATAGCTGAATGAAATGATGATAAAATTAGGAAAGCTGTTCTTAAAGCTCATTCTTGGTCTCTGACCTCAGTTGTAGCACAAAATCAAATATCAGGAAAAAAGGGATCCCAAAGTAGCATTTAAGCATTCGACTCCAAGAGTATGGGCCACAAAAGTCCTGTGTTTCACCTACCTTTGTTGAGGTGAGGTACATACTCAAACAATTCAGAATTCAAAAAACTTGTTTAAGACTGTTAAGACACAGCAACTCTAGCAACCAGTACTGTTCTCTGGCAGTGAGGCCAACTGGCAGAGACTGTCCTACCTTCATAAAGTTAAGCCTTCTTATGCACCAAGACAGGAGACTACATACAAATTCCCTCCCAGCAGTGGACTGATATGCCAACTACTGAACTGTGCCCAGGAGCTCTTTGGGAGTCAGCAAAGTAGGCAGGAATACTTCTAAAAGAGTATAGACAGTGCATTCAGATACCCAAGAACACCACTAGATGCTGTTTAATATACAAAGGTGAACATAACCTGAGGGTCTTGAGAAGGCAAATGAGCTCTGACAGACATGGACAGCCTAAGCACACAGAACTACAAGTCGTGTACAAAAGAACAACCATGTTCACTCCAACCTGCTGTTCAGTCACTCTTCAATTAAAAAAAAAATGTATCCTGAGAGTAGACTGGAGAAGATAACTCCTTGTTTTTATTCAGCCATACTCTCCAGCAGCTGAATTAGTCTGGCTCCTATTTTGACTCACAGAGCCATGCCCTCCTGGTTACATCATGGCCCCTCTTCAATAAGTTGCTCACAGCACCCACTATTTTTTTAGGCTGTTTATGATGTATGTGCACACGAGGCTTTTGACTCCCTCAGGTTAAGTAGGGTGTTGACCCATATGTCAAGACTTTGGGGCAAAGGTTCTGGAATATCAGAAAAAGCCAGGCATCTCCTCCCACCTCTCATGCTTTGCTGTAAAAATAAACAACACAGTGCCTGGCTGAAACCAGGATGGCACAGATGCCTGTGGTGTCCCAAGTAATGAAATCCAAAAAGATAAGCCTCTAGCTGAAGGTTGCAGTGAAGCCACTACGTCCAACTGTAGCTTTACATCCTAAGCATCCTCAGCTCCTCAGCTGTGCAATGGATATAATGGCTTTTATAACAATATTGATAGAATAAAATAAAATAAAAATGCAAAACCATCAGATACTACGATGATGGGAGTCCAGGTAGATCTAGATTTTCAGAGTCCACAGAAAATGAGAAGGCATAACAAAATTCATAATATGAAATGGCTTTACTATGCTAGAACTTTCAGGCACATTTTAAATGATGACACAGACATATGCTTTAGTAAATGTACACGGATGAACTTTTTCCCCCTCTCCATAATTATTTCTATTTTATAGTAGTTGCAAGAGGCTGCAGGCAATGCATTTTCTTGTATTTTTGGATGGCTGAAGTCATCTGGTATTCCTGATGCTATGCTATTTATTCAAGGTGTTTAAGACTGATAACTAAGCAGTGATGCACTCTCTAGAATTTCCCATTGCTGCAGTAACACTCTGCCTAAAATGGCCAACAAATATAGGGGTGTTTTTTTTCAACTAAATTGAGGAAAACACAAAATTTTATATTCATATAGAAATATCTATATGATAAGCAAAAACCCCAAAAAGTCATCACAGATTAACCCTTTTGGGGTTTTGTTTAAGTTTTTTGAGTGTGCCTGAATGGGAAGTTGAATTTTTCATCACCAAAAGTGTTTTCTGTATAATCACATTTCCTATCATATTCTAGATTCATACAACCTTATTTATTAAAGTGCAGAAAGTTGAATGTCATTAAACGGATGATTCTAACAGCCCTTGCAGATAGGAATAAAGTGGCTAATGAGATCTGTCCATATTGCCTTATTCCTAAGGTTCCTAGATTGCAGTGCCAAATGGTTGTTTCCACCTTTGTATACCTCACCTTCCATGATTACACATAATGAATAAATGAATAGCTTTTTGGACTGCATCTATAACTAACCTCAGACACTGTTTCAAGAACTTGATTCCACCCTTACTAGTATGAAGCTGAGCAAAGATGAGCTGTATTAATTGTTCCATAAAAAGCATCCATTTATGTACCTAGAAGAAATGAGCATGAGCAAAATGTAAGCAGATCACCTTTCAAAAGCTTTGTCAAAGCAAGCTTGAAGAATATTAAATGCATATGCTTCTATAAGTTTTTTCCCTGTTTTGACCTGATTTTTTTATAACTTGGTATAATTCCACTGAAATCAACAAGCCTCTTGTAGCTGATATCCTTTGAAGTTCTTTCTAATCTAATTTTTGTTCAGAAAGAAACTAAGAAAAAAAAAGAATAAAACTTTGAACAATGAAATCAAACACTGGAAGTTAAAAATGTAAGCTCCCTTTAGGTTTGCTTGAGAATATAAATTAGGAGTAAAAACTGGTATGATACATCCATTTTGAGAAGTACTAAGCAATCACAACTTCTACTTACACAAAGGTATTATCAATGACCAGTAACAGCCGTCGTATCAGGTATCAAAAAGCTATTTTCCTCTTTAATTTCACTTAGAGTAAAAAGCAAGAAAAAACCTAAAATATCATTCCAAACCAATCAGCATTAAAAAAGTATGTTTTATATTATGACCCTTTCAATGATTTCTCTGGTGTTTGCTTTTTAAAGAAGTGGTCTTCAGCAGAACTTGATGCAATAAATGTGGGAGGACAGTGTAAGCAGAAAAGTAAGAGCACGTTCATAGATAGCATCCTTCTCAAGTCCCCTGGGGGGCTACAGAGCTTTGGTTTATGTGGGTAGATTTTGTTTCTGCTGTTTCCTCTTGGGTCGTATATTTCTAATCTCTGCTCTAGTAGTCAATGAAAAAGACAGTTCTAAAGACAGTTCTTGAAGCCTCTGTGGTGGGTTTTTTGGTCTATAAGGAAGGCAACCTTTTCCCTTTAAACAGGGTTTGTTCTCAGAAGGGCCTTAAGAAATGCTTAACTGGGCCCTGTGTTCTCAGCAGAAGTGGGCTGACAGCAGAGACTTTGGAGCAAGCCTTGGAGGTCAGACCATGACAGTGTCCACATGTTCTTTGCTGCTGTGATTAATCTGATGGTCTTCATACCTTGTGTTTCTACAGGTAATTAAACATGTAACTACCACAGGAGAAGCTTTGCACTTATGTCACTCTGGAGAAAGTTCACTGCTTTCCAAGATGTTGTTCCAGTTTGTATATGTGTGTGATTGAAAGCAGAAGTTTTCCTTATCATTTATTGTAGCAACAAAGAATCTAAATATTAGAATAAGAATAATCAACCTATCTGTATACTACACTAGAAAGATCTCAAAGAAACTGAGAAATAAAGAGACCAGATGGTCTTCATAATACAATTAGACACCAAGAAGGTGCCCAAAAGAAACAAAAAGTATCATGAATATGATATTTGGTGATAACATTGAAAGACTTCAAGAATATACATTTTGTTCTGAATCATTTATCGTTCTCCTTACACTGTTAACTATCATAAAGAGCAAGCTGTATTTCATGTTCTGTTTTTTACTGCAATTATTTTAGTAAAATTAATTCATTTTTAAAATTACATTGTTCAAGAGCACTTAGCAATAGAATATATGATATACTGTCCTTTGTAAGGATGAAAATTTCATCTCACACACTGCTCAAGAAAATCAGTAAGGTATCCAAGGATACACTAGAATACCACCATGGTGTTGGGATAGTTATAAAATACAGACTTGCTATTAAATAGGCTAAAATATTTCAAATGATACCCTAGCTCTAATATAGCTCATCAAAAGTTAATCAGTGAAAAGGTCTGGTGTAGTGTTTAGAGGGTAGAAATTTACTTCCTTCCTTTGCATATCACTATTAAAAGATTATTCCCTTTTATATTTCATTACTTGGATTGGAAAGTGTCTAGAAAGAAACCTCTGTCATGCTGTAGACGTGGGACCTACATTCCATTGTGGTATGCAGCAGTATTACTGAAAAGCTGGACTAGTAAATTACCAGAATGAGACAAGGTCTGCTCCAGAGTACTGTGATCTCTGCCTAATCACCAACAGCATTTTGTTTAGACAAAGTGGTGCTGCTTGTGCTTTCTTTAGAGGTTTTGATCCAGCATGACTGAGTCTAATTCTGCTTTATAAAGGAAATGCTGCTGAATCCTAGCTAGGGAATACAGCTGTGGAGTTTTTTTCATGTGACTCATACTTACTTTATGTAAAACCATCTTATCGTGGATAGAAATGGTGCACTTTAATTAAATCAGCTCTAAGTTTTGCCTGAATGATTAATAAAATGAGAAGATTCTCTGTCTTGCTATGAAAGCTCTATTTTTCTGTACTCCTCCATTCTTTTCTATGCTTGAAGTCTTTTTTCAAATCAGATCCCCAAGTTGATATTTGTTCCTTTGGGCTCACCTCAGAACTATAATCTGTGGTTAATCAAGCTAATTTTCTTTTGTCACAAAATTTGAAAAGAAAAACAAAAAAGCAATAAAAATAACCATTTGTTGTTGCTGTTCACGAAGTGTGACATTTTCATGGCTAAAACAGCCTAAAGGAATAGAGAGATTAATTTCAATAAATTGGATTTTATGTGCATAAAATACCTCCAACCAAATGAAAAACTATGAGATGACATTTGGATCAAAGGAGATATACCCATTGACTCTAATGGATGTTGAACTGGATCCTTGATTAACACACTTCCTTATTATGAGTAATTGTGAGGCAGAAACAGCAAGTAGGAAAGGTAACAAGGCACAAGATTGAGGAAGCAATTCAGAGTAGGGAGGAATATTTAACCCAGCACAGTTTTCTGGCCACACAGAACACAGCACTAGAAATTACACAGTTCTTGAGTCAAGTCTCAATGTCCTCTGGTCCCCTGTGCTCACCAGCCTTATGTGGGCATCAGTACAGGTTTGGTTCAGCACCTTTTCTCATTAGTGCTGCCTATAAATTCCTCACATTACATCCCATGGGTCTACCTGAAGCAGGGTAAACACAAAATCATGGGCTTCCATTTGTGAAATTGATACACCTGTTGACATTCCCTTTAATATCAACAGAATGTATGCTTAGAAATCAAAAGGAATGCACAGATCTACACATTCATGATGGACACTAATATTCATACATTTGTGCATACAGCAAAGAAAAATTTTACTGAAGGTTTCCAGTAGGAGAATAGTGACATTTAATTGCAAAGGTAGTGAACAACATGGTTCACAGCATACCTACAGAAATGGGTGTTCCATTTATATAGATACATATGTGTATACAGATAGAATTTTATTTTTCATTCAGTAGTAGTGCAATAAATAAACCTTTTCTCTTTATGCTTATTTTGTTTTCAATTCAAGTTTTGTAAATTACGGTAATCTGTTCTGATCAAGTGTCTGCTCTAAAATCTATGGTTGAAAGTCAGTGGTCACTCTAATGAAATTAACACATTTAAAACTGTGAAACAATAATATGTCAGAAACAATCAGTATAACATTCCAGATCCAGAAGAATAAAAGGGAAATTTACAGCTTTATGGAACCCTACTTAACCTGTAGGATTCCCCAGCTCTTTCTTGTTGTCTTCTATCAGTGTTGCCAAATTTGGAGATGAGGTCCAGCTTTGCAGGAGCCAGCTGATACTAATCCATACTGCTTCTCTGTTCTCTGCCCAGCCCAGGTAGCACTTGGGGAGCCATTAAGGATGGTCATAATTTAAGTGAAAAGGATTAGATTAGTTCTTTCATCAGACCAGTCATCTGACCTGACCCTAACAGTGCTTGCACCAGTACAAGGGAGGTGATCACAAGACAAATTTAGCTTTCTGTGTGCCAGTCTCTAACCCAGACTAATAGTCTCTAAAGTATTTTACTGCTTAGAGTCAGATTTTGGTATTTAGGGGTTCTGTTGTGAATATAAAATGGAGAGATTACAAAGAGAGATTAAAATAGACAGATTATAAAATGGAAGTATATAGACAGAATAAAGTTACAAATTGGGTAGGTATCCTCCATAAACGCAAGGATAAGGGCATCACACAAGAAAGGCAAAGGCTTTTCAGAAACTTCCTAGAAGTAGGATCAAACTCAATAGCCCACAGAAAACCTTCCATTGAACAGTCAAGTTTTAGCTTGAGATACATGAAAGATCTCTCCAGCAGAGATGGGTAAACAGTAATGCTGTTTTACCCATACAAAAAGTGGCAGGGGAAGGGAAGGGGATAAGCAGGCTAACCAGTAACTATGTATAGAAAACTGCTTTACAAGGTTATATGAGCTAGTTGCTTGTCTTATCACAATAGACAGATTCATGAAATTGTCTGTATGAAGATTAAAAACATGAATGGGTAGGCTACAGGATTCCCTTTCCAGATGAATATCAGACCTTAGAGTTGCCATAAGCTTTCCACAATAAATATTTTAAGTTTTCAAACAACTTCTTCCAAGAACAGAGGTTTGAACCACCAGCTTTGCATTAAAGCCAATTTCTTGACCGCTTTGGAGCACTCAGTTCTCCCTGCATTCCAATTCATAGCAAATACCAATGGAAATTCAATATTAAACAACTAATTAAATTTTTTGCTGTTTTCATTGCTTTGAACAAGAAGCTGGTTTGGGCATTTTCAGGTCTTCATACAAATTGTACCTCTGCAGGTCTCATTCCTAAACTTAATTAATAGTTATTATTATTTATGACTGTACTGCATACTAGTCCAAATTGGTCTTCTAAAAAGAGAGCCTGTGGCTGTGTTCTTGGAATTTTTTTCATCTTTTTTCTTTTCTGAAATAACATTATTAGTTCAAATATTGTAGCTTGTTTTTGTATGACTAGTGCTTTGTCTTTTTCTCCTTTTTACCATTCTGACATTTTTAATTTTAAACTGCTCCTACCTAACTTCATTCTGATTTCTGACTCATGGATGCTTCAAGGACTCACATTGCTGATTATCATCCTTCCATTAGCTCAGACCTTAATTTTATTTCAAAGGTCATATGGTCTCTATGTCCAGTGAGCACAGTAAATGGCTTGTGCTCATACACACACATCTTTCTCCTTAACTGATACTCATGAGCCTGTTAGTGCTCTTTGTGTGAAAACTTGCCATTAGTGTCTCCAGAACACTGGTAAAATCTGCCATTTCTGCTGAAATCCCAGTTTGTATTCTGATGTCTGCTGTCTCTTGTTCTTTGTTCCCATTGCCCACTTTTCACGGACTTCTGCAATTTCTGATACTCACAGACACTAAAATCTGTTTCTGAGTCATTAGAAGCAGAAGAGGACACCATATTCTCCAGTCTGGTTTAAAAATTGTCATCTGATTTTTTTTAATGCTATTGGGTTTCCTCCATCTTTTTTTGTTTCTCATGTGCTGCAATTTTCCCATTTGTTTTAACAAAACACTTAGAAATCAAGGGATGAAAAGCACACCAGTATTATTTTTAACAATATGAATATTATCTTTCCAATCCATGTCCTATCCAATGATTGCTTCAGATTCCATTTTTGCTTTAGAAAATTTCTAAGTTGGTGCTTAATTCTCTTCTGCAACTCTCCCATCCCTGTTCTCTCTGATATTTCATGCTTATGATGAATTAACTCCTGATAAACGGATTCTGTGATGTTCTGTCTTTATTGAAAAAGTGAAAAGCTAACATTTGACTGTATGAGCAAATACATTTCTTCTCATTTATTATTCTGAAAGTAACATATAACACTATCCCTAAAGCACTAGATGCATAAAAGAGAGGAACAGAAACCACTGTGATCATTGCTAAAATAAATGCTAAGAAATTACATTACCAGAAAACCTTGGCAGAATCAGCTAATTATAGTTGGCACAGATAGATTATGGATAGCCAGCTACAGTAATCTGAATCCTTCTGTGAGAATCCTCTGGGTTTGGCTGTATTTTCCTGTGGAGAGCTATCCCAATATTGATTGGTTTAGATTGAAAAATTCTATTTTTTACAAGAATTAAGACTACAAAATATTGTGTCTGCTTTCAACATCTACAGTACAGAGGATTCTTTAAAATTTTGGCAGCTTTCATATGAAAGTCAACAAAATTATTAAATGATCTAAACCCCCTTCTTTGAGTGCTTGAGAACCGTTACAGAACTTCTCATTCACATGCAGTAGGGTACAGCACCTGAACACATCCTCTGTTTCCCTAGCACCTCCACTCAGTGCACAGCACAAACTAATGAAGTTCCTTTGTGTAGGGCTTCACTTGTAGCTACTGAAGACATGGAAGCATGGCAGAAGCAGGGGTCTGCAGAAAGGATAGGCTTTAGAATAGCCCAGGGCTGCTTTAAAAAACTGCCCTTGTTCCCAAGCTTCACTGTGATACTCAGTCATGGAAAAAGAATTTTCACTAGTCTATTTCCAGAAACACCATCTACTTTTTCAAATACATAGCCAGCCTTAGACAACAAACTGCTTCCAATAGCAATAGTTTTGTTGTTAGTATATGGGGCAAGATGAAATCCCCAGTGTTATGCAAAATCAGGCCCTTGCATTCTCAGAAAGGGCACTTCCCTTTGATTGTCCCCTCAGACTGCCCCAGTGCTCATCCATGTGCCCTAATGCCACACGTTCGCACTGGAGTGACAACGCCTGCCTAGCTGGTAGAAGCCGTGCAGCCATTAAGGTTTGCAGCTGAGATGAAATCAGAGAGTCGTTTAGGTTGGGAAACACTTCTAAGATCATTGATTCCAGCCACTAACCCACACTGCAAGGCCACCACTAAAGCATGTCCCTAAGTGTCACCTCCACAGGTCTTTTAAATACCTCCAGGAATTGTGACTCCACCACTTCCCTGGGCAGCAGAATGATGCTGGGGAAGACCCTACAAGAAAATGAGTAGCACTGGAGCATTTGCTATTGAGGAAGGGCTAGTTAGCCCATGCACTGCCTGCACTGCCTGATGATGCCATTTGATGATGGTGACACAACATAACTCACAAAGTGAAATGAGTTCATATTGCACGTGTGACTATAAATATAGCATTTATTCTCCCCAAGCACCTGACTTTGCATCTTTAACCTGTATGCATGTAAACTTTCTCCTTCTTCACCAAAGATACACCAACAGCCATAAAATATTGGCCAGATAGCTGCCACAAACTGTTATGGATTAGGAACAAAATATCTCCAAAATTATTTCAGCTCATATCTTTCCTGTTCTCGAAACCATATTTAGAAAATCAAATTTCCCTGCACATTAAAGGAAATGTTGCATGTGTGTCTATTTTGCATGTGGAAAATAAAATTTTGTGTACACAATGGCTATACATACAAACGGCTTTTGATTACAGTGTAAGTAGAGCCTTTAGAAAATTGTGTCCCATTAAATAATTTATAATATCCTCCCAGCAGAAGAAATCCAAAAATGTCTAGTGAGGAATTAAATTAGTAAAAGAGAGGACTTAGAAAATATTGTCCTCTGTGTAGCAATAGTAACACCTCGTTATTGTCTTATATAGAGAACAAACAAATTGGATAATTTGTAGCTCAGATAAGCAAGCCCTGGTTAATAGAGTCATACAGGATGTAAGAGGCAGTGGGAGTGTGCATTCCCCTGCCTAGACACCTCTCCTGACGCAGAGCAGGAGCGCTCTGCCACGCTAACTCTGACTTTGCAAGGGGCAGGTGCCGATTTAGCTCCATTAACATCAATAAACTGGCTACCAGAGCAGACCACATTGTAGGGAGGAAGCAGCACACACATCTGGGGAAGAGCTCTAAGAAATCACTCCAGCCCAGCCAGTGCAAGAAAGCAGAGGCAAATTTTGAAAACCAGCTGGGCAAGATACAATTATCTTTCGAGGTTCAGGCCAGGTAATCCTGCTTAATTGACAGTAGGGGCTGACCTTTTAACAATGTCAGAAATTTTAAGAGAATGAATCATTTTATAGATGCAACAAGAAATAGCTGAGCTCCAAATTTTCAATAATGCTGCTAGTATAGAGCTATTGTTTTTATAGTATATTGAAATCCATTATGCATTGAAGATATAGATAAAATAGCTCAGCAACTAAAAAATTAGAAAAAAATAAGGTAATGTGGGGACTAAATTATTGTAGCTTGGTGGAAAATGTTCTTCTCAATGTTATCTTCACCTTTAAATTCTGTACAGGATTCCTGTTTATTCCTGGACTCATACTGACTGAGACTAGGTCTTGGCCTTATTATCTGATAGTTCGTAATATCTACTTCTTGATGACTTGATAAGAAATTACATTTTAAAAAGCTTGATATTAATTTAAAACCTACAAGGTTTTGCTTATTATTTCTGAGACAGCCTATTCAACTTCTAGTCAGCAGCTACAGCAAAGTACGCTGACCCCATTGATGAGGTAATCAATTATGCTGGAACAAAACAAACTCGTAACTAGAAAGAAAGTAAGCCGATGGTTTTATACAGAGCCAGAGAAAACAGAGAGAAAGCCCATTTGGCAATTGACAAAGGACAAAACATTTAATTTCCAGGTTCCAAGAAGATATATTTTAAATTTGTATTATATACGATTTAAAAAATCAGTGTTCTCTGCTGGACAGCTTTACTTGCAGTGAATGAAGACAAACCAGGGCACACATCCAAAGCTGTGGCTCTACAAGCATGTGGCACTCAGGAATGGAAGTTTACATGCCAGCAACTGCAATTATCCCAACTAGCAATGATTTAGCATTCTGTGATATCTAGAGCCCAAAAAACACAGGCTATGCCTTTATATCTGAACCATCTGAAATCCAGGTTTAAATTCTGCCTTTAAAGAAACTGCAGCACAGCTTGCTGCTGTGTGCACGCTGGAGAATAAAAATGATTAATTCCGCCCATCACTGAAGTTTTTGCTTATGACTATCGCAAGCCTTTGCTGTGTGCAGCAGAAAAAAAAGAAAATAATTTTTATGCTTAGTTTCTGATCCTTATTCAAAATCATGCAACAGTGCTAATTACTAAACACTGGGAAGACTAATAAAATAGCATAAAATGCTGACTTAAAAACCCACAAAACAGAAAACCTTAAATCTAAGTACATTTACCACATTATTTTAGAACATGATTTTTAGTGCATGAGCTCAGAAAATATTTTCATGTGAAAATTAATAGAGGAAAGTAACTGGAAAAGAAGCAAATCAAAATGGAAATACACCATGTAATACATGCTGCCATGATGAGCCGAACATCTGGAAAAAAGAGCAGAATGATCAATCCCTCACCACAAGAAAAAGAGACATGTAGAGATTGGCTTGAGAAAAAAAAGATTTCCTCTTGGAATCACCACAGCAGGAACCAGAGGAAGCTTTGCACCCAGAGACCTAATGTCGTCTGTTAAGCTAACAAAACTAGTCTGGAAGAAGAAAAAAAGTAAGACTTTATCTTTTCATCCCCTCCTACTTCACTGCTCATCTCCCTAGTGTTTATCTTGATCCCAGATTTCTTTTTCTGAGTTTTTTTTCCCCCCGCTCCCTCTTCCTTTCTTGCTTTTTTTTTTTGATGCTAACAGAGGGAGCAGCATGGGTGCATGATGCCAGCTGCCTCCAAACCGGAGCCCTGCCTCTGTCATTTGCATTGTCACATCGAGCAATCACAGACCACAGTACAGAGGACCAGAAGGGGTCAGTGACAGAGGCGATGCTGTGGATTCCCCCTGGCCCTGGGAACCTGGAGGCTGCAGAGCCCCACGGCTGCTGGGGCCAGCCCGAGTGTGTGCCACCACATCCTGTCACACTCAGGGGAGCAAACACCCCAGATGTGGTCAATTCCTGATGCCACTGGACAGTTTGCAAAGAAACCACGGAAATCCCCTACCTAAGTCAGCCACTTTCTGCCCAGTTTGCCCCAGGCATGTAATTCATGACATGTAATGCAAAACTTGCCATGACAGAGGAGGAATCCCCAGTGGGATTTTCTCGAGGACATGCTCTAGGATGCCCCACCACAAAACACTGACAGCGTGGCTGTAGGGTTGCCAGAGCATGAGAGCTTCTCTGTGAACCAAATCACAAACTAAACTAACCACGAGACTACAATGTGCATTACATGTAAGAGTACATGCTAATCTTACAGTTACACATGGAAAAATCCTAATGCAATGTATTATTCTTCTGAGGTTTTACACCATATTCTTCTTTCATTTACAATAGACCAGACCTGCCCTGCACAACTCAGGCTGTAATTTGAACTGTAATTTTTACATTAATACCACAAAGCAACAATCAGCAATGGCTTATACTATTGGGAGAGTAAGTACAACTACAGGCTATCAATAAACTGTAGGGATACAGCAAGAGAGACCTTGCCAGCATCTCAGTTCTGCACACTGTCTCCCTTGAGTTCAAAAGACTCTGGGGACAGGACTCCATCCATCCATAGGGAAGGCATTACAAGGTTCATAGAACTGAATGAAGTACAGCTAAATTGCACACTTCAGTACAGCTCTACATTAGGCTGAAAATAGCTGTATTTTCTAGTGTTTGTGTTATCTTAAAAAAGTACCTTGAATAATTACTTATAAAATTAAAAAGAATAAAACCAGATAGTCCTGGCCAAGTTAGCTTGGTGTATCATTGCGCAATTTGCCTCATTTTATCCACTGACAGCACATCTAGAAATAGGAAAAATCTGAATTTTAAGCTTGAAATATGAACTCTACAAATCTGTGTTTCTGTGTATTTATTGTAAGCCCACATCAGGGAAAACTTTCAAAAATAAAAATAAACATCTAAACTTTGAATGCACTTTAAGGGTCAAAAAGCAATGGGAACAAATGCATTATTTAATCGTAAAAACCACACTCAATTCAGTGCAAGGCTAAGGAGGAAGCTCAGGCTCCCAGAGGCATGTGAAGTGAGGACTGCTGCGAGGGACTGCTGCGAGGGACTGCTGCAAACAGGGCTGGAGCTGAACCTTCTCTCAGCCCTGTCTCTGCCTGGGAGAGGTGGCAAGGTTGAAAACTGGAGGAAACAGGCAGCTTTTAATAAGAATTAGCTGCCGTTTTCTCAGGCACAGTGAAACAGAAAGGAAAAATACTGGGAATTTCGTGCTTACAATAAAATAAAGACATTACTCAAAACTGAGGAGAAAGACTGTTAAAAAGAGGGGCTACTCATACAAGGCTTGGAATAAATTATAAAATTCTTTGCCCTTTTAATAGCCCATTGTTATCAGCTACATCTCTACTGCAGTGTCTTTGTTTTTCCTCCACCCTCATTAAGGGTCAATTTCTTACCTGATCAACACAGGCTCTGCTCTCACTACCTTGACTCAAAGCCAACAATACCTTTTAAAAATGCTCACAAAAATACAGCTATGGTATGCTTACCCTGAGGTAGTTGAGGGTGAAGTTTGTCAGACCCATTCGAGTGATGTTTTTGGACAGCTGCTCCAGCACCTGAGGGTCTTGTGCCTAAACAACAAAGGAAAAAAGAATTTTCACTTTGCTTTTCATTGGGGCATTTTTTCTATGTGCTTAGTGGAATGTAGGGAGGGTTCCCTGAAAAGCAGTGCCACTGCTATGGAAAAATTATACACTGCTGCTAAATTTATGTAATAAGCTAGAGTTCCATATGCATAGGAAAATGTAAAGCATTATTATATTGGAGCAGACTAAAGACTGTTTTCCAGTATGTTCCTTTGATCCCTGACCACCCATTCAAAAGACAGACCTAAGAGGTCTGGTCATGCAAGTGACCAAAGAGCTTCCTGAGGGATTGCAGTACACTTTGAGCCTTCTATTTGTTGGCTGTGAGTCCCACAAGACTAGACAGAAAAAGGCAGCAATAAAAAACATATCATTTTCTTTTTGTGGGTAAGAAACTGCAGCAGAAGGACCTCATCAAATATGTGACATTACACACAGCCTGGAGAACCCTTCTGACCTAAGTTATTTTCCCAGAATTAAATGGGAAAAAATGCAAGCATAGTCCTTCCCTGACCCTAGCCAGGAGTTTTACCTGTGGGACCAGCCTCCTCTTTAAAATGAGATAAATCTCATTACTAAAATTAATACCTGCTGGTTGCTGTCTAACCTGCTTCCACTCTGAATTTAGCATCCCCCTAAATACATAATGTCAATCATGGCCATCCTCATTGTCCCTTAATGGGATACTGTTGAAAAGTTCAGTTGATCAGTTCCCTGAAACAGCAGATAATCCTGGGACAGAAATGGTGGGGCAGGTTTTCAAAGGTGTTTTCCTCAGGCTTGTAATAGCGCTTTGAAAAAACGGTCCAGCTTAAGCTATATAAAATTCTTCACTATTAATATTTTTTTATCTGTGGATATCTAAGTAACTTGATGTCAAAATATAGGAACATCTTTGCGTCTGTGTTCTTACCCATTATAAAACCATAGTCCTGCAATTGATTTTGTATATCGAGGCGCTGCTAGTAGGAATGGGTCTATGGTGAAGAAATGAAAGTGTCAATAAAAGTATGTTCTTTGTTTCTCTACATTTTACCTTATTATATTTTGACTTTAACTTGTAGAATATTTAATGCTTTAATGTTTCATTGTGTGTGTTTTCATTCAATAACAAAAGAAAGTTGTGAAATGTGAAACAAAAAGGTCTGCATTAAAATTCTAAAGATTTCTAAGTAAATATATGGCAATTTCTTATCTTCTGTCTATGCAAGGGTAACATCAGTTTGCTTCATTTCAGACTTATCATTGTTACCTACAACAATGCTAATTCACAGACTTTGGTGTACTTCAGGTTGATAAGAAGAGATTTTGGACCCAAATCATACAGACCACCAAGTGGGATTAAAAAGAAAATTATGTGCTAAAATAGAATGAAAATGTAGCAACAGTGGCAATAATAGAACACTGAAAAACAAGGGACTGATGAAAGAACTTGTGAATAGATGTAGTTGCAGGCAAACCAAAATATTTATAGTTAACTGCCTTGGGTGTGAAATTTGCTGGAGTTCTTCATAAACCTAATCTCATCTCTTTGCATTAGGTCAAATGAATAAAGGATTACTTACATGCATGGCTAGAATGCTGCGTGGGACTAATTCTCTGTATTGTCTAATAGTAAAGTGCCATGTTTTTATTCTCATAAGGTCATCAAAAGTAAACTCCAAGATAAGACGTCCCTCTGTGCATACCTAGAATACATAAAATGCATTAAATAAATTCCCAGGAATTTTGTTTTCATTGGTATTGTATCATCAATTAAACAACATTCAAAAATATCAGAGCAGTATTCTCTTGTTCATCTCTGCTAGATTAATTGTTTTTCAACCTCTTGGGGAGAAAAAATGAATGTGGGAAAATTACTTCATAGCCCTTACCTCAGAGACAGTATCTTACAATGCTATAGATTTTATAGCATTTTACAAACATAGAATATTGTGCGCTAAATCTTATTCATTGCATCAATTCTCTTTTCCTCATGGTTTGCTACTGCTAATTAATGACTGAACCTCACAGTGGAGGTGAATGTGGTGCTGCTCTTGACGGCAAGTTGCAGAACCAGTTATTCCCAACCTGTTTTAGACTTACTATAGCTTGGCATATAAACCTTTCTCTCATGTCCAGTTGGAGTAGGCAGCGCCCTGAATGCCTGTGGCCAAACCTGGTTTGTTTTTCATCATTTTTCATAACACTTTTCATTTTTTTTTTCCGAGCATTTTCTTCTGTTGGGTTTGTTTTTTGTGGTGAGATTTTTTTTCTTTGGGGGTGGGGGGAAGGTGGTGTTTGGGATTGTTTTTCCCTCTTATCTAATTTTATTAATCCCCCCCTTCCAAGGAAAGCCAGGTGGGTGCCTGCCGTGGGGCCCTATGAGCTGTATTGCTCACAGGTTTGTGAGGAATCTTGCCTAAGAAAGGACAGAAAATATAGGAGGGATAAATGCAGCAACTGGGTAATACCTATAAATGAAAAATAAAATAAATTACTGGGCACTTCTAAACAACTTTCTACATTTTTTTTTGTGGAAAAGATACATGGTTGTGGTGTTCTTTAAGGTGAAATATACAAGCTCAGCATGGTATCTTGACTGAGGATACTGCGGAGTATTGAAAATTATGTCTCATTTGAAAAATAACTACCACTGTTGATTTCTTTTTAATTGTAGATTTAGACTTACAATCCCTGCTCATAGTAAACTTGCAAGTGCAGGGTATTGTGGAAGATATTGTGGAAACAGGGTGTAATGGCTTTCAAAAGAGAGGGTTTCTGGAACCTTAATTTAAATACAGCTAGTATTTGATTCAACCCAGATTCAGCTGAGTCTGTTGAGCCTTTTTAAAAGCTCCAACTCAGACTTGGCCAGCTCTCACTTGGTCAATGTGTGGCTTTTCTGGTTAACAGTTCACACAATGTCCTTACTATTTTTCCTCCTTATTGTTTCTGCTAAAACATATAGGTAATTTTAACAGGCATACTATATAGACAAATTCCTGTAGACATGTAAAGGAGAATCTTGCAACAGGTTCTCATCTGCCCTTTTCAACACACCTTAGTGATGCCTTCAGATATTTAATGTGCCTTACGTTTCACCTTTAATTTGCACATGCACTATAATGAAAAATCACACAGTACACATGCACACACATAAGGATTCCTAGAAGGGAAATATTTTGTATTAATGGTGCTGTGACAAGGCCAAAGATCCTGGTTACTGATCAGTTAACATGAAAATATTTCAGGTTTAAAACAATTTTTTTTGGATAATAATACCTGTGGCTTCTCAAATGTTTCTTTTGTTAAGCTCACACCGCCAAAGCTCTTAGCAGATTTTAGGCACTGGCATTAACAAATTTTAATAGAAAAACTTAAACACATTCTTCATATTACAGTGGTAAAAATTTATACATCTTATAAAGGAATTTAATTTCCTTATGTAAAGTAGAATTTTACACATCGCTTTTAATCAATAAAATTGGCACAGTTCTTATTTTAAAAGGGCTATTTTTTTTCCTGAAAGCTGCCTTTTACATAGAATCCAAAAAATCAAAAGGGTCTCCAATTAAGAAAACATTTTCTGTTGTGCTGAATTCATGTTACCGTACTGTGAGCTCTGACATTTTGTTTCTGTGGTAACCAAAATCAGCTGATTAGTTGGCATGGCAACAGAAAAGATGTAATCCCAGCAGACACACTCTAATCAATGCCCCCAGCACAGATGGTCTCCGGAGGATCAACAAGAAAGAGGCTGGCAGGCATTCAGTGTATCACGTGGTTGCTGTAGACTAGGCCAGGAAAAAACTAAAAAAGAACATTTCTCAAACTAACCAATAGCTTTTTAACCCCTTCACTGCACTTATTAATTGTAGGAATTTCAACTGCTTGTGCCTATGAAAACCAACTCCGGTCCTGTGCCTTCTTGCTCACAATCTCATTCTCCTAACACTTGACATCTTTAGAAATCTTCCCCCTTTATTAATTGCCACTTCTCAATCAAGAGCTGTTGCTTTAAAAGAAACCTAAAGCTTATACAAATCTGGGCAATGCCTGATATTATTAGTAGGGATTGGAATTGCTGATTTGTAAGGGTTTCACCAATAAAATCCAGCTGATGGCTGCACTCCTGGGAGAAGGAAGTGAGTAGCGAGCACCTGGGGCACTCACTGTTTTGGTGGTGAGGGCAATGCCCACCCCTGCCATTCCACTGGGAAACATAATCATTGATCACTATAGAAAAACAATTTGCCTACACATAAAGTGGGAGTGCCAGAGTTGGAGTAAACACAGTGAAAACAGACTTAGAGGGACTCCTAAAACTTTCATCTACCTGAAGAAAAAAGTGGAGCATCTCCCAGGTAAAAAAACATAGTGGTCTTGGCTTCCGTATTTTACATTTTATTTATCCCATTGAACTACTATAAATTCTTTATACTATTTATTTATAACTTGATAAAACAATTTTTAACTGTGTGACATTTTACAAGGACCTTTTAGCCTCTAGAGACAAGCTGGATTATACATATTCTTACTGCTAGGCATGTTCTGGCCATATTTGTTTTAAAAGAATTGGAAATGCCATTTTATATATTCATCCAATTCTGCTGTATGCGGTGAGTTGCTCTGACTAGCAAAATGTTGAAATTAATAAAACACATTTGATTCTTGATTCAAAACATAATGAAAAGTCTTTTAGTCTGTTGTACTAGAAGTTAGTGAATTTGCAGCATAGAATTTGCTTGTGAAACTGAAACAGTTTGTATTTTTGCATTAACCCCCACCTCCCCCCCCACCATGATAGTTTCACTGGGTCAAATTCAGATATGATCCAAGGAGCTACACAGCCCATTGCAGTGGTGCTTATTATGGGAGGTCTGCTTTGTTCCATCACCAATGCTGTGAGAGTAGGAATTTACCTTTGGGTACAAGATCTGTGCCCTTGGTATCTCTACTAGAAGTTAAATAAGCACAGTTGAGACAACATTCAGCTCTAAATTATTTCTGAGAGAGTTTTATTTCTTCTCCCCTATTCCACAAACTACTGTGTTTTATTTCAGATTTGCTCTTACAAAAAAGTTTTATTTTAAACACGTAGACATTAAACCCTCCTAATTTTTCTCCTAGAATCCAAATCAAGTCCCCACCTGAACTTTTCTACCAGGACACAGGTTTATATTGGAATCTGCCAGAGCAATGTGAAGGCTGAGGCTAGCTGTGCACTGCCAGGCTGCAGCAGACAGAGACCCACTGCACACAGCAGGACAGTGCCACGGGAGGCACTCCTCGCACGAGTGAGGCACGAGTGAGGCACCACTCACACGAGGTGGGCACCCAGCCCAGTCCATACTGCTCGTCCACCTTTGACTTGCTGGGTGCTAACCTCCTTTCCAAAATAACAACACTGTCATGTGCTGCCATGATGAGTAAAATAATCAAATTGAATTGAGAAAAGCTTTCTGTATTTAATGGTTAAAAAAGCCCCACACCAACCCCCTTTTATTTGCTCTTGCATTAAAGCTAACACAAAGGGAAATGACACAGTGTCATGGTTTGACACTGGCACAATGCCAGCGCCCCCATGAAAATACACATTCCCAAATAAATCAGAAATTGCTTCAGGAGCTCAGCAATGAAGCAGCTACTGTGTAACTTTGGCACATCTCCTGCAGATGGCCAAGACTCACAGCTCTTCATGAGCAGTGAGGTAGCAAAGAGGTGCCAACAGGAATATCTGGTCTCTTCTCTGTCTATCTGTGTCTGTGTAAGCCAGAGGGGCTGGATGGGCTCATGTGTCCTGGCTCACCAGCGCACCACACACCAGGAACTTCTCTTCCTGCTGAGCCCCACCCAGGGGAGATGGCAGAGCAGGACCTGCAAAGGGATGGGACTTGCATGCATGCTAAAACAGCATAAGCCATGTAACCCTGGTCATGATGCTGTCAATAGCCAGCGACGTAAAATTAAAACCTCCACGGTCCTGTAATTCAAGGGCAACACAGATTAGCTACCTTCTCCTGCTGCTCCTTCTCCCTTTGTTCTTTTCTTTATGAAAAAGTTAAAGATGAACAGGTACAAGATGGAAAATAAGTATTTCCTGTTATCATTATTTATTGTTAATGAATTATTCACTTCGAAACAAGTTTACTGATTTTTTTTAATATAAGAAAAATTTTGTTATAATTTTTGTTTTTCACCTTTTTTTATATACCTATATGGCACCCATTTTAATTACAGGACTGGATGTGCCCTATGCATGAAGATAATTCACTATCAATTACAAATATTGAATATTCACTAACTGTTTGATCCAGAGCATGCTTCAATCAATTGAATCCTTCAATTTACTTCATTGTGTTTGTCTAGCATCCTACTGTATTAAATCAGTATTTTCCTAGAGATTTATAGTCCTTGACTAGGTAAGTATCAAATGTAATGCATACCATCCCAAATGGTAAGTACCAGCAATGTGAAATCTCATTGTTGCTTTAAAATCAAACCCAGGGAAAAGGAGATGGGCAGGCTGAATTCAATACACATAAAATGGATAGTTCTGGCAACCTGGCATTATGTGCTTCTCTTGCAATCTTTCTGGGAGAATTACAGGAGATACCCACAGAATCTTCCAGTCACATAATGAATATAGAAAACAGTAATTAAATGGCTCCAAGGGTTTTCAGTATTAGAAATAATCTCAGTCTACCAGAAAAATTCAACAGCCAATATTCTTCACCCTTATACACACTGAAAAAGAAAACCAAAAACCAGCAACATGCTTTATTGAGTCTTTCCTGTTACCTTGGTAAACATGGGTTTTCCATGCTGAGTGACCATGGTGCATTGATCACAGTCCACTGTGATGGATGAGTTGTGGTATGACTCTTTTGAGTGCTTGAGAATGTAATACAGGTCTGTTACACCTCCTTCAAAGACAGTGCTAAAATAACGAGGAATGAGGGTTCTTCCAATTGCTGTGAGGAAAATACAAAGCAGAATTCAGCAAATGCTCTAGATTATAAAATTTCAAGCCATTTGCTAACAGCACGTGAATAATTTTAAGTGCAATGAAATCAAACTTTCATTTAATGAATATAATACGTGTTCTCTCTCTTTTGTAGATTCCAAGTTGTGTCTGTTCCCACTAAAATCAATGAAAATGGCTGACTCCATTCAGAGGGATTGGGCTCATCATATTTAATCTTTTTACATTGATGGCAAGTTAGAGTCACTCTTGAAACCATCTGCAAGGCTTTTTTGTCCCAAAGTAATTATTACACAAAAACCCACATGATGTCAATTACTACTGAAGGCTGAATATTACCCATAAGTGTATAAATACAAGTGATGAGTATTGACAGAAATATACTTCTACATCCAAAAAAAAAGCAAAGCACTTTTATATAAGGGGGTTGTGTACACATATAGATTTCTTTGTGTGTGTGGGCACGTGTATATTTATATATACCCACCCATACATGTGCACACACACATATGCACATGCACTCTTGATTCAACAGGAGGGCCGCTACTGAGAATCAGAGTACTGGGGATTGAAGGAGGACCTGAGAATGCAAAACCAGGATGTTATACAATATATGACCACCCACAGATCTATCTGAGATCTCTCAGACCAGCGTTTATGCCATAGGCTCGAAAGTCTGAACAGACACCTGAACTCCCTTACATGCACCCTTACTTAAACCCTAAACTGTGGACTGAAGGTACGCAATTCAGAATTATTTAGTCAGGCAAAACTCACTGAAATAGTACTGTCAGGTAAGTTTTACAAGGTCTAATTCTGAAAATGTAGTGAAAGTGAGTGTGCTTCAGATGTACAAAGTAGCAGCAGCACCGACATCAAAGGCAATTATCTCACATGCAACTGATGCTTTCCATTTCCTTCTTTACAGATAAATTTGAATGTAACCGCAAGACTGGTATAAGAGAACATTTCAGTTTATAATAGATGGATACTTCCATACCAGATGACTCATTGCTTTGCAGGCATTAATCAATCCACAGTAATTTTGAGTGGTGGATAAATAAAAATTGCCTTCATTTTACAGGGAAAAACTAAGCAATCTAAATGGTCTCTTGGAAGAATGAGGTAGAAAAGTCACCATCCACAGGCAAGATTAGAGTTTATTAGTTCCTAATTCTAATTTTTCTATTAGGACTATGTGGTGACTCATGCCTCTCTCATTTGCTGTATACTTTTGAGAGTGATTTCTAAAAAAACTATTTTCATAGAAATTTTGCCAGCATATGAACAAAGGCTCCTGAACCTAAAAGTGCATTTGCAAATGGGTGTTGCAAATTAAAAAATAGGGAATTTTCAAAGTAGTTCTGTGAACACTGTTTTTGTTCTGTGCATTGCAATATGAAATATTGTATCTACAGTCATAATGTCTATTGTGTAATGAAAATATGCAAATAGAGAAAACTAGGACTTGTAAAGTTTTTGCTGTAATATCACATATCAATATATTTTAATGTACAAAAATATACCACACTCTCTGGAAGTGGCTGACAATTCAGTGGATACATTGAAAGACTGTTGTACAACTGTAGATTCTAAAAAGCCCCACCCAGTAACCTTGCATATAATAATTTTAACAGTCTTTTAATTTAATTTAGAAAAACTGAAGTCCAGTGTATTATCATAAGATTTAATTCATGATTTAACTCAAATTTCTTCATGTTGGTGTGGTATATAGTAAAAAGTGAAATTTACCCATCAAGTTAATTTCTTGCTCCCCTAAGGCTAATTAGTGCAAATTAAATTTCCTGCTAATCATCTTAAGCAGCAAATGGGTGATATGAAAATCCAGCATTCCTACTGATTGTGATAAACCTCTATTCATGTGACTTATACACTGCATAAATATCTTGAAACTATTTAACTGCAGTTTATAGACTGTTCCCAAAATAGCATGGTCATGTGGTGTTGCTTTTTGCCCTGTATTTACAGCTACAATGCATTAAACAAGGCTAGAAATACATTAAATAATTTTTTCTTATTAATAGTAAGCATTTTTAATAAAAGTTATTTCCTGGTAAGTGTTATCTATGCTTGCCTCAGGGATATGCTACCGTTAAGAACAAAGTGGGGGACCAAAAGGATGAAGAAGAATAGAGGTGCACACAAGGATGTGCTCCATGGAACCTCATTTCCCATGACAGATGCATGTGCAGACCCTGTCAGTCTGCAGGACTGAAAATAACTGATGCAGATATCCAGCATAAATGTTTACAGCTAAATATTCAGCTCCAGAAGAAACAGTAAAGGAAACCTGTGTTAATGAGCAGACCTCTCCTCAGCTTTGCCATGATAGACTGAAGCATGTTCAAGGTTTTGGTTCTCTTCCTGAAGCACTCAATGGCTTAAAACAATCATTTAATTTCTAGATAAACATGAAACTCTACAGCAGTAACAAGGGGTTTTGTGCAGGAGATGGAATTTCCCAGAATAACAAAAGGCTGTGGAATAACTCTTATGAGGCCTAGAGATCATGCCAAACTTTGTGCACTTTTTAGCACAAAGGACTATTCCTTGAAGTTTTCTCTTCCAAGACATAATTGTGTAGATGAGTATACAAGCACATATATGTGTGTGCTCCCTGCTCTGCTGCATGCATACATACAATCCTTTCCTGAGAAAAAGAATGGGAACATGGCAATGGTGCTTTTCTTTCCCTATCTGCAGTAGATGGATGCACTTACACATGGATGTACACACTCCACCTGTGCCTGCCACTCTACAGGTCAACAAGATTTCAGCAACACCACATATCTTCTGCTAGAGATAGCAGGATGTCACCCTGTTCTTGTAGAAGTATTAAAGTTCTTTTAAAAGTTTTCTCTACCTTCTGATGTTTACTAGAAACTAGAGTTTCTCACACACTGTTCATGTAAATAATGATTGTTTTACATTCTTCTTTATAGAAAGAGAAAATTGATAGACTATAAGACTATTAGACTAACCAGTGTGGTTGGAGAGGTAGCAATTTCACCCTCTAATCCACTATACTTTTAAAATTCTATATATTACAAAGTCAAAAATAAAACTTCCTCTTTTCCTCTTTTACATCTTGTGTGAGTTATTTTGTGTCATAGTACAACAGCAGGATACTTTCTGGGAGGATCCCAAACAATGAAGGCAGAATTACTTGTGGCTACTTTAGGATGTGGTCCAGCCATCCTTATGCCAGTGAAATGAGCTCACCCCCTGCAGAGCACAGAGCAAGCTGTATGCCAGCCTGGCCTCGGGTTTGCAATTCCCTAGTGCCAGTCACAGCAATAATGGAAAGTATAGTCTATAGCACATCCAATTGCTGAATGAAGCTTTATGTGCTTTATTGGAATTCCTTCATATTTTAGATCTTGGCTTTTAGTCCACAGAATACATGTTCAAGAATATGTGTCTGTGCATGGTTTTGTAGGGCTCCTCCCTACCACACCACTCTTCCCTAAAAGAGCATCACATGGAGGTTTTAGAGCTAGCATACAGATCTTAGCCACAGGAGTTCTGAGCTGAGCATTTGCAGAAGCAGTTTGAATATGGAGAAGTTCTTGTAATTTCCTTTCTTAATGTCAGGGCTTTATTCTTTCTCCAGTCTTTTTCCTTACCCACCCCCATGGTCCAGTTGTCTGTTTTCTCAGCTTATGGTTGATTGCTCATCTTCCAAGCTCACTGTTCAACTCCCAGTATCTCCTTGTCTTCTCCTCCTCCTCAAATGATGCCTCTTTTTCTTTGGCTCAAGATAACTCAATTACCTACCCTAAATCTTCATGATTTTTTTTATTTTTCTTAATTAAGAAGGCCCAGTTATTTAGTCTCAGTTTCCTCATTTTTCACCACACTGCCTAAAATGCCAACTTCACACACACTTTTTTAGTGCCTTTTTCACCCAGCCAGGCTTCCACAGCTGCTTTTCCCAGCCTCCCTGCCTTAGCAGCCTGAGCACTCCTGGATCTTGATTTTGTGGGTTAGCCCCGACAAATTATCTCTCTGCACTTTTTCCCACTCTTTCTCCTTGTAACTGCAGATTCTTTCTCCAAATCAATCCCATCTTTCCTTGCTTCCTTCAGCTTCTGATCAGCCAGAAACCAGTCAAGAGGACCTCTTTCCTATGTGTACCCTCACCCAGCCAAACATATCCCCATTCCCTGTATTTTTTTCATTGACTTCCAACTCTCTCTTACTCAATAATCCTCCATCTTCTCCTTTCATCTCCTAGTTACTATTTCTCTCTTCTCTATCATATCAATGGCATCTGGTCCTGATTTTTACCCTCCTTTTTCTCCCCCTCCTCTTCCCTTTTCTTTCCCCTACATTCAGGACAAGTTCCTACCTCCTTAAGGCCACCTGGATCCCAGGCACAGCTGCTGGCAGTGTAGAAGAAAGGGTTTCCTGCTCTTGCATGCACCACTGGCTGAGCCTGCCCTGTGGGTTTTGTAATGGAAATGACCATGATTCCACATAGCCCTGACCTGCAAAATATCTGGTTACTCTATGTAGTTGGCATGTGGATGTCCCACTGAGCTATGTTCCTGGGAAGGGAGACCTTGGAAATTGTAGCTGTCAAACTCTAGTGAAGCCTGCACTGGATACCTGAGAATGGGTACCTTTCTTTTCCCCAAAATATTTAGAAATCTGCTAAATTCAGTCGTATTTTCACAAAGAGGACAAAGGGATAGGTGAGCAACCCTACTCCAAAGCATAGAGATTTTTAAATTTTTAAAAAACAAACTTGCAATACTTTCATGACATGGAAAAAATTACCTTCATCTATACAAATAATAACAGGCTTTTATGTCTCATTACCCAGAAAAGACCATTTAATAGTGTGAAATGTGACAACCTACACTGCAAGATACTGTATATACTAAAAGGAAAAATCACCTGCTCCTCAGCATTCAGGCATTAATTCCAGATCACTGGAATGCTGCTTTAAATTATCATTTTGTCCTGGGCAGTATTCCTCCCTAGCTGAAGGAGGATTTCTTATGGGAAGTGGGCACTGCCACTTAATCTTTGCTTGATTTTGCTAGCAATTGCCCAGATATCAAAGCAAAGTGACAAAGATCAGCTGGATTTAGCAACAATAAATAGTTTTTTATATGAAAATGTCAATAAGAAAGGCATATCAGAAATGAATATTTTGCGCAAAAAAATAATTCTGTCATCCACTGGCATGATGTAACATTAGGTTCTGTTGTAGTGTGACAGCTTGGCTAAATGTGATTCCATATAACTTTTCCATGCATCAGAGACAAAGAAGCAATTTTAGAATTGAAGTAAGATAGATTTATGACACCCCCCCAAAAATAAGAGTGGTCCAGAAATCAATTAATTCAATCTATGAACACAGGCGAGAAGCTTTATAGGTCAGTAACAGTTATATTATATATAATTCCTCAAGTATCACACATGGGGAATTCTAAAGAATAGAATGAAACCATCTGACATATTAAATGGCCCAAGGCCTGCCTCTCAAGGAGGGATGCACTGAGGTCACACTCCTGTTTTTTGGCCTGGGAATGGAATGATGATGATTAGGATGTCCCTCTCTCACCCTGTTCCTTTAGTTTATTTTCCCTTTTAGATATGTTTACCTGAGCATAAAACAGTTTTGTTAGGAATATGTTTAACGCTAGAATTATTATTCCATTCCAAACTGAGCCAAAAAGTCCAATGATCTCTAGATGGGATTGCCCATAACTTGTGAAGTTCAGGGTTTTTCCAAGTCTCAGATGAGCTATGGGTAGAAAGCCAGCTGAAAAAATAGTTTACAGTATAATTTTGGTACCATCACACAGTGTGGTGGTGATGGTACTGTTGAATGGTTGGGGGGTTTTTCCCAAGGAAGATTTGAGTAAATTAGAAAGTAAACATGTTTTTCTAGTTCACAGGAAAGTGGTATTATTTGTGGGATAGGAAGAGTAGACACTTCCTCCCTTTGTGTGACAAAGATAGGCTGTCAAAATCTCAGTGCCCCCTCTACAGAATGAAGGGTCACGGCCTCTTTACAGAAGCAGGGCTTGATAGCAAACCCCTCCCTGCTCACTGAACTGCTCATGTGTTGCATTTACAGTAGAAGCTCTCAGGATCAGACATTTGGACTTAGCATATATACCATGTAAAATAACTGCCAAGTTGGTGGAGCAAAGAACAATGGAAGTGTTAATCAGTGAAACAAAAATATTGGTTTTATTGCTTTCAGGCTGTTTTTTTGCAGCTTGAATCCTGTCAAACCCTCTGTCTTTAATTAAAGCCAGGTTATAAAATAAGTAATAAAACCGAAACAAAAACCCCCAAAAATATAAAAGATAAAAAGCCCTTAAAAGTTCCACAGAATCAGCAACAGAATGAAAAAAAACACCCTCTGCCTATAGCTCAAATGAGCTCTGGAAGCTCTGGTGCAGCCTGCAGCTGATTATCTCATCAACATGCTATAGATGGGTTTGTGGAACTCTGCTGGTTGGGGCTGTGGGTTTTTTTTTGGCTCCCAACACAAAATGTTGAGCTGTCCCATAAAGCTCTAGGCAGACTATGAGAGTCTCTTGCTTGAGAGATTATCACAGCTGGATCTCAGTAATTAAATGGAGATGTAACTAACTCTCCTCAGCCAGATGTAGGGACTGTGGAAGCCAGGAGACAACAGCCCATTGATTGCAAATGAACCTTTCTGGGCACTGCAAGAGAGAGCATAAGCTTTCTGTTAATTGTTAATTGACATCTGTGGGCACAGCTAACTAACATCTGCCTGGGCCAGGGCTTGGCATGTTCATTTACATATATTTCTGTAACTGAAGTAAACAAACCTCTACACACAGAGCAAAACTTCATGGAGTTACATAGTGATATCACTGCTGTTGCTCTGCCTACACTTCTGTCTGCCCAAAATTGTCCCAGTGAAAGAGCATATCAGCTGTGTTCTCTTCTAGACACAGTCCATCTGGCTGGGATAGGCAGGGAGGGATCCCTCTCTGAAGCTGGACAACAGCAAATCTCCAGCTCTGGAAGAGCTGCAAGGCAGGATGTTCATGGGACTGCTCCTCTACCTCTGGAACACCTTATCTGCTGAGTGGATTCAGACCCAAACAACACAAATCTGTCAATTCCTAGGAAAAGCTACTGTCAGCTTTGATAGTGTGGCACGGAAGGCAGTGAAAAGGCAGTCTAATAAGTCCAAATTCTGTCTCAGAGACATGTGGGCCATGTTGATTAAACCACCCACATGTATCCAAGGCAGAATCTGGCACACACAGACCTGTCCTTTTTTAATCCCTATCTAGTGTGTAAGATTAGGCTTCTATAATGTAGATTACTTTAAGAATAAAAATTAAAATATATGATTAATTTCCACTAATAGAAATTTCTGGTTATTTATACTAATTAAATATTAAGTAAAAGTATGATATAAAATCTATACAATAGCAATAATGATAATACTATATTAAAGTACAATAGTGTATTTTTAATACTATTATACTAGTATTATGCTACATTGTATTTGCATATTCCGAAAACATCTGCATAATCTACACACATTATAAATTTTAAACACCATGAAATTTGGAAGAGAGTGGAAATAGTACCTCCATATTGCAAAAGCACTTCTTTTGAGGAGTAAAATTAGCATATTGCATGTATATTCTTCCCATGTACTTAAAATTATGTTTTTATTTTTAATTATCTACACAGCACTTTCTGGATATTGTGGAAATCTAATGTTTCTAACCAATTTGCCTTTGTTCTCAATTTTGTGTCAAAATTACAAAGTGGGATGTATAACATGGATTCAGTACTGTTACTGAATGAATTGAATCCTTCCCACAACCAGAACCCACTGGTTTTGTTTAGATCCATTTCACTTTCATGGTATCTATCTGCAGTATCTTATTTATTTTATATCAACAACATTGCCTACAGTTAAAGGCTATAACCTAAAATATTAATGCTTATAAAGTTGCAAATGTATAGATTTTTTTCTTTCCAATTCCTTCTAGCCTGTGTAATTCAATCATTGTGTTAGATCTGACTGTGCCTTTTCTCCAGTATTTTCTAACAACATTTTACCCTGGTGAGGATTTGCGTGTAAAATTTGATTCGCTTGACAGTGTATTTCCTTTTCTTGAAAGAGTGTAACCAGTATTTCAATCCTCTAAAACACACTTGAGTCAAGAGCAAGTAACAGAAACTATGACTATGAGACCTCAGCTTTACTCCCTGCACCTTATGACCCTTATTCTCAACAGACGCATAATCTGCAACTCAGTCTTAAATCCTTCATTCCTCTGGAGACAATATTTCACTATAATTCATTTTGGTAAAAACATGGAGAAAAGAACTATAAAATCCCCTATATGTCTCAGCACAAAGCTAAATGGAATGAAAATAATTTTTAATTAAGGTTCAGCCAGCCTAAAACAAAATCGCCTCCCAACCTTGTTTTTTATTACACTGGTAGCTGACCACCAGTCTTTAAACAACTGCTCAGTGCAGAATTCATTCATCAGATCTCGAGTATTTCAGCCTCAGGCTAAGAGAATCTAGACCAGGGAATGTAGAGAGCAAGCAGCAGAGTTCAAGACCCCTTTCACAGGATAGCACCTGGACTTGGAGAGGACCTCTGGAAATCATCCCACCCTCCACTCAGAGAAGGGGCATTTGCAGTGGCTTGGCTAGGGCTGTGTCCAATTTGGTTTTGAGTACCTCCAGAGATGAAGCCTTTACAACCTCTCTGGGTAACTTGTGCAAGTGTTTGTTGCCTTTTAAAGAAAACAGTTTTTGTTGTGTTTAAATGGAATTTTCTGTGTTGCACTTTGTGCTCACTGCCTCTTGCATTACACTCCACAATACTGAAAAGTCTGATTCTATATTCTTTATTCCATCCTCATCATATATTTACACACATTATAGGATCCAGGCTGCAGAGTCTCAACTCTCTCAGCCACTTCTCACATTGCAAATCCTCCAAGCCCTTAATCATATTCACATCTCGTTTCTGGACTCACTCCAGTATATCCATGTCTTGCTTCTAAATGGTGAGTCCAGACTGACTATCCTACACCAGATCTGTCTCTGCAGTACTGAGGGAAAGTTCACCTCCACCACCTCCCTCAAACTCTGCCTCATGCAGCCCAGGAGGCTGTTGATTTCTTTGCTGCAGTGGCACTTTGCTGGCTCACAGTCAACTTCAACTCTCAGCTCCCTTCCTGCAGGTCTCATAACCAGTGTCTCAAGCTAAAGCACAAATAGCAGAGCACAAGCCCTGCACAGTTCTGTACCAGCTTCAAGCTTTTTTTTTTTTTCTCTGTATCCATTGACAACACTAAGTACTTAGGGAGCCTGTTACTCGATCCTAAAATGAAAACTCAGAGCCTATAAAATTTATTGTTTAAACAACTGAATAAGATTTCTAATAGTACAGAGCAGGCCAGACCCTTACGTGACATTAAAAAAATCAGAATTTGTCATGGCAGTCAGATTTATCAGGAAACATACAGTCTAAGCTGATTTTTTTAGGCTGAAGGTGAGAAATGGGTGGGCTACCCATACTCTTCCACAGATAAAAAGATATACCTTAGATGAGGAAGCTCCAGTTTTAACTCTAAGACTTTCATGTCTTATAAATCAAAGCCATCACTCCCATGATGACAATTTAGAAAAGAGAGTATTTGTGTTTGCATAAAAATTCTACACATTGAATGTAAATAAAGCCAGAACAAATGGTTTGCCTGCTTGCAGTATACAGCCACTCATACTTCTGTCTGTGCTAATCATTCATTTTTAAGAAAGAGTAGTTCAGTTAACTTTGCTCAACAACTGCAAAGAAGTTTTAAAAGCAAACCAAAAAGGTTATTCACAGCTGTATGACAAACCACTGTCAAAACATAACAAAGCACAACCAAACTCAAGCAGAAAATGACAAAATGCAAGACTGTAAAAATGATGGAAATTGTGCAGGACAGGCATTTTAGATGAACAAATGCAATCAGTACCAGCATAAAGGACCAACACAGCAGAGAAAATGATACCCAGAAAAGTTGTCTCAAGAAATAATGGCAAAACCATAAAATTCAAATGACAGGACACCAAAAGGAAGGGACAAAATCCAGGGAAACCATCCAGTTGTATTAAATCAAGCACACCCCTGACCCCTGACTTCATCTGACCTAGCAGAATGCTAAACATGGCATGAGAAAAAAATTATGTAAAAGCATAAGCAAAATGATGTTAAGATAAAGTGATATTGGCCATACCCTCACATACTGCCACAATCCTTTTAAGCAGGTACCCAAGCTGGTCTGAACCAGAACCTAGACAGAAACCTCAAAACCAAAGCTTGGTTGCTGCAGAAAAAGGTATCTGCCTTTCTGTAGTGTGTTCATGCTGGTGGTGGTTTAAGTGACCAACCCACATATTTCACAGCCGCTGACTTGATTCATCTTTTATTGGTCTAAAATCAAACAGAAAATTAGGCAATTCACTAGAACCACACCAATTACCACTTGCTAAGAACTTGGTTGTTATGCTGGGGATCTCCCTTCCCTTCCCCCTTTCTACCCCCAGATTGTATAAACGTTCCAATTATTGCTATGAAAGCACATAGGAAGACCTGTTGTGCTATATTTTCTGGAGTGAAGTTGTCCTGGAGACAGATGTCTACAAATATAATTCTACCAGTTTCTCATCTCCAGACTCTCCTCTGAGCCACATTGAGATGGGAAGCTGAGGCAGGAAAAAAAAAAAAAAGTCTTACATGTATTCTAGAAATACTGTTAACATGTTATATAAGGGAAGACTAAACAACTGAGAAAGTACTGATCTGAAAAATGCACTTTCACCCTTAGAAATGTTGGAAGAGAAGCTGTGAGTGACTGAAACACAGTACCATGTGTACCATTTGTAGTGGAGGACTTTTCCACTTCTAAAGTTCTTGATTTTCATCCAGGCAAAAACAGCAACATCAGGCACCTTCAATTAGCTGCAACTCTGATAAATTCTATTTTTGGTTTCAGTCCAGTTTGTATCTGCCAGAATAGCACCTCATGTCATCACCACCATGCCCGATGAAAAGCCTGAGGACACCATTCACGATGTGAAATCATGTGAGGACAAGCGCAGGCTGCTGGGACCTCAGAGGGTTTAGCTCAAACAGAATTTACTTTTCTTCTTGGATGTTTTCTGCAGCTCTCCACAAGCTCCCTTCTACTGAGAGATAGCAATACCAGTACTTATGGCAGCTAAGTAAAGCAGTGGAAGCTTCTCCTTCAGTGTGGTTGGTACAGTGCAAACATAGCCATGGATGTTTCTGTAAAGCATATTGTAGGCAGACACCAACTTACTCCGAGTAACCCCAAAGCTACAGGTTTGCATAGCTTAGCATCATGTCTGAGGAAGCCAGTCCTGTGAAGAAGGAGCATATATTGGTTTGAGCTCTGAGACATGAAAATGGCCACACAGCATCTGGCCTGCTTGGTGTCGGGGAGGGGGGGAAACAGGCTTATGCAGGCATTTGCCCCACAGGTGCAGCTGACCTCCTCCACATTGTAAGGATTATTTTCCCGGCAAGACTGAAACCCACAGGCTGGCCATGTGAAGGAAAAAGACAGTCCTCTCCCCCAACACAGGACTTCGTGCTCATCCACTGTCAGTCAAGCATCACAGCATGGTCCACATTCAGGTGAAAAATATCAGAGGTGAAATGGGTTGATGTGTGCATCAAAGGGGAGATAACGTAGTGGGGTGTGTGTCTGGAGAACTGGTGGGAGGTGAGGGGTTATAGTAACATGATAAAAGATATACATGGCATTCTCAAAATCCTCAAACTGCATTGAGCACATGTGGATTGATAACCAGCATGATTTTTCTGGTAATGTTACGCTGTAGATGTATGAACAATATCTCACCGGTGGATAATATCAGCTGTCGGTTATATACATGTTTTATAACAACCAGAACATTCTTTTTCAAAAAGCTGTTGGAGGTTGGCTTTGATTTTTTTTTTTTTTTTCAGCAGCAAAGCTTGCTTTCCCACTCTCTTTCTCTTTCAAGCTCATGGAAGCTAACTGCAGAGAAAGTAAAAATGGTATTGAACACAGTGGACAAGATAATTAGAAAAATAGTCTACTATTTAAAAATGTTTTGTTGGTTTTAAAAGTGTGTCTTGTTTATTACCCTTAAAATGAAGGTAAGTGCCCTGTGTTCACTTATACAAATCAGATGTCTGACAAAATAACATTAAATAATAAAGAAGCAGTTTCAGAAAAGGGCAAGGAATGTAGCAGGTTTATAAGCTTCAGTCAGAACACACATTTTACGTAGTTTTTAATAAAATTTTATGCAAGTAATGCAAAATCCTCTTAACTCAAAAAAGGTAACGTCAGTAATAAGTACTACAACAAATCTGTGCTGAAGTTGAAACAACCACCTTTTAGCTGTATGATACATTTTTTTCACAGTTCTTAGAGAGTCATTATATTATCTTCTTGGAACAGTTTTTCTACAATGACTCACTGTGATTTCTGGAACTACCATAGGTAAGATACATTTCCCATGACAGTCTTGAACTGCCACTGTTTGTACAATTTCAGGGACTGCCTGACCAAAAAACACAACAACCACCATACAGAATGAACCCAAATGTCCATCCAGACATGCTCCTGATGCCACCTTAAAACCTCTTAATTTAATTATGGGAAAATATATACAGACTTTATTATCTTAGGCTGAAAGCATATAAAAAATTCCTCTTGGAACACGTTTTCCTGCAGAACTCTGAGAGAAATTCAAGGTGGGAAGCTCTTTTCTAAAGGTTTAGCAACAACTTTTATCTATCAGCAGCGCTTGATAGGGTTACAGTACAAGTCTCCCAATAAGAATCCCTGTTGAAACCCAAGAGAATGATCCCAGATAAATAACTTGATGTTATGATATCCTAATATGTATATGACCATCTAATTCAAAGTGCTTCTTTGAAAAATTAAATGTATTTTTTCAAAATTTACCAAATTTTAAAAATGTACAGAAAGCACGTAATGTGGGAAAACTAATTTAATTTGGTATACCTCAAATTCATTAAGTTAAAGAGGACTCTGCATAAAAAATAAGATACTCCACCTTGCAGTGTGAACATGCAAATATACTACTGTATTCATATGTATTTGAAATACTTCCCTGACTTTCAAATATATTGTACATATCTCACAACCAAGAATATGTTTTTTTAACTCCAGCATTGCAAACTCAACTCAGGATCTGGAAACAGATTTGTGTGCCAGTTACTGCAGTGAATAGAGAACTGACTTATTTGTTTACAAAATCTAACACCATGTAAGACTAAGCTCAGTAGAAACCAATTCATACTTTTATTATATGACAAATATAAAAGGTGCTGGAATAAAATGCAGAAAACACCAGTCCAAATTTGTTCTGTTGTGAGCATCCATTACAGAGAAGAGTAATAGAAAAGAACAATCCTCCAAAGTTGGTTTTTCACCATAGAAAAACATCTTTGCCTAAAGTCAATTTTTCTTCACTGCAGTAGTACACTAATATATAAATATTTTCAAATTACTCCCTCCCTCCCCATTAATACTGATCTTATTTCAGACATTATTCACAAACATTGGCCTCTCATGGATCTCCACTTAAACAGGAGAAATTTTGTTTGCATAATGATGAAGAGAATTAAAGAAAATAATTTTCATTTATGTGAAGTTAGTCACCTAAGAGGTGAGGGCAGAGGAGCAGTGCTGTACCCTGATGCAGGCCAGGTGGCTGCACTGTTTCTGCTCCCCATGCTTCTGGATTATGCCAGCAAAGCATGCTAAGCACAACCTGAAAACATGGGCTGCACTCTACAACTGCTTTCTAATACAAAGTGAAGCTTGCATATTTTTTTCCGCAAAATTGTGGATTAATTCAAAACTAAAATGTTGTTTTGCTAAAAAAAAAAAAAAAGAGGAAAAATTGCCCACAGTGAAGAACAAAGCAATTTAGATAAATAGGAGTTGTTCCCATACCGCTACACAAGCCTTGAACTGAACATGACATTTAAATTTTTTTTAGATCAGTAGTCATGTATTTCATAGAGTATTTTAACCACATCACTCCTATCCTCCTTTTCCTAAATCAGCAAAACTACAAGTATAAATTAAAAGGCTGTTCTTGCATACCTCACATCTGGTTAGAGTTAGGAAGTGCTAAAAATCATGTGAGGAAGTTTATTCTTTCTGGCTGTTGAGCCTGAAATTCTTGTTTCCTGCATTTGCAAGAACCTCAAAGGTAAGTGGGCCTTAAAAAGGGATGGCAATTTTGCTTGCCATTGAAAGAGACTGAAATTACTTTGATGGGCTGAACTATGGCTTTGAACTTAGAAATAACCTGCTAAATATTTGAATGTATGCAAGTTAACATAGAAAACAATTCACAGCAACCAATGTGATACTAAAACCTCTCCTCCCCAGGCTTTATACCCAGTAGGTGCCCACACTGACTGCATAATGTTCCACAACGCATGTCACATAGCTGCAGACAAGATTCAGGAGCAGTTTGGTTTTGCCACACCACACAGCTGAGTCTCCCCTGTCACTGCCTTGACACTGTCACGGGGTACAGGGCCCCACATTTCTGATACCAACCCTCTCTTACAGCACGTGCTTTGTGTCCATAGTGTGCCCACTTCAGGGGCAATACACATCTAGCAAAGTAATGCTGAATTTCTCCAGAATAATCATCTATGCCTACACACTCATGCAGTATCCTACTGGGGTGGAACAGGAGCTTCCAACACATTTTGTCAGCAAAGCAGCATGAGTCTGATTTCCCAGAGCTATTCCCATGAGGTGGTGTGCAGCATAGTCACAAACAGTGGCTCTGAATGACTTTGACACCTTTAATGTCTCCTAAAAATCCACCACTTCCAAGGCAGATGGCAGGCTACACCCCCAAAGAGCAACTTCACAGGAAGCCTTTGCTCTGCGTGGGGATGCTGCCTAGGGAAGCTGAACTCTTGCTCCTCCTCTTCTATTTCCACCTGCTTTTTTCCCCTTGAGTTTCATCACTTGTATGTCATCCCATTCACATTTTACCCTCCCATGTTGTAAGCTGTCTGCTCCATTCAATGTCCTTCAAAGGGGTACTCACATGGAAGTCACTCACAGGGGCACCCAAGCCATTTCATTGAAGAATTTGTGTTTGCTGCTTGTTTGTTAAGTTATTTGTGCTCTGTATGTTCTGAGTAGTGATAGATGCACCCAAACCTTCAGAATCATAAGAAAGGTGATGGGAATGGTTGAATTTCAAAACACAGGTTTTCATGCAACTGTGAGAAGATTTAAGAGCAAATGGTAGTATTAGCAAAACAACATTTTTGTTTACTGCATCAGTTACAAGTTACACTTGAGGAATGACATTCTTAACAGTGTCAAGAAGAAGTGGTATTTACTTTATAAGGAGTAAATTTTAACCCAAATAGGATTAGAAACCAAGAAAAATTCTTACTTTTTTCTTTTTCTTCAGAGAAATGTCTATGTTTACATTCTAGTGTCATAGAAAAAAATCTACAGTATCTATGTTGTGGGTGTCTTTTTTTATCTCCCCAGTGATTCCAGAAATTAAGAATATTTTGATATATTCCACAGCCATCTATTTTAAATAAAAAATCCTTTATATAACTAGCCAACTGATGTGGAATAATCATCTCCTTTCCATACACCATGCTGCCTGTACTGACTGTGGCACATTGGGGTGACATGTCCTAGGCAAGTGCAGCAGTTCCCCCTGCCACATTTGCAAACTAGTCCCAAGACTGTGACTGCCAATGGGCACAGTCAGATGACAAGGGCACAGTGAGATGACAACTATAGGGGATTCTTCCAATTACCTGCCCATCTATGAATGATTCTCTTAGATTTACCAGGAATTTCTACCTTGTCTTTATTAAATGTGCTTCTAAGCTGAAGTCTTGTTGAAATATGGAATAAAAACCGTACTGCCAGTGACATTAGATATGCTGAAGGCAAGAGTCATTGGCCACATGTCTACTAACCACAGGAAAACACTACTGCAAGATGGATGATCCATATTATTGATATCACAATGGTGTCACTGTGATGGAAAATTGTACAGGATTTCTTTTTGTCTTTTTCACTATTTTTTCAGAATGCATCGCTGACAGTAGTAATATGAAACTGCTCTTATTTGAAATGTAGTGGGCTAGAAAATGCATAAACTGATGCCAGTGTGTCTGCTACAGAGCAGAAGAATCCCAGGGGGCTCCTGTTACAAGATTATGCCAATACAGGTCAACTGTTGCAATATTCAGCAACCTAAATATCATTAAAGTAGTTATTCCCTACTATGCTGTTTCCTATCTAACACCTTTTTGAGCAAAAACTTTGATGTCTCCTCCAACAGATATTTTTCAATATGCTGATCTGGCTTGTTCTTGCAAAATGCATGGGTGATCTGCAGAAATGAATCTGATGTTTTCAATGCTACAAAGTGGTGGGTTCATGTGGTTCACTCTGCACCACAGTTCAGCTTCCTGACTCCTCTGCATTGGTACAAGAGATATCTACTTCATATATTATCTAACTGGTAAAATTAGGATCTTCTTTCCCCCAAAACGTCCTAGAAATGTAGGCTCACTTTAGGAGCAATTTTCTATATGATCTGGCACGAAGTTTACTGCCATAGAAGGCACTGACAGCAGGGAATAATTCCCTTCCAAAGTTGCAGGGTGTGTTTTAAAACTGGGAGATCAACCATTGTGTTTATTCATTTACGCTTTTGAAGTGTGGAATATCAAGCCCTCCCCATCCTCAGCATCACTGGGGACAATCAATGGTAGTTCAGTCTTTCCTGAGCCTTTGAGCAAACTTTCCTGTAACTCTTACAACTCAGGCTGACTACATGCAACACCATTTGCTGCTGCAGTGTCTGTCAATTAACATATGCAAATTACAAATTAAATTATGCAAACCATATGTAGATTACACTTATTTTTAAAAGGCTTACCTAAAGAGGGGGATGTAGCTGTCACTTTTAACAATAGAAAACACCTAATAGCAAACGCCTACATGTAAAACTGCTAAAAAGACACATCCGTGGTGCAGCATGGAGCACATCTGAACTTACATCCTCTTTCACGACGCAAAATAAGTTTTTATAGGGTTTTTTTTGGCATTTGTTCATGATGTATTGCATACATATAGCTACTACCAAATGCTTTAAAACAGGATATCTGGAAATATTGCAATAGATAAGCCTGCACGGAACAACATTTCCACCCAATATGTAAGCGAGCACATAATGCTCTATGAGACAGATAGCAAGTACTAAAACCCCTTGTACCATGAATAAAAAGGAAATACTTGGCTTGGATTTTTTCTCAGAAAAGCTGAGCCCTGAAATGGAATCACAAAATCATGAGGGGGTCCAAATTCTTAATTTATCATCATTTTCCCTTGGAAATCTTGAGAGCAAATTTCAAGGCCTCTCTCATGTCCTCTATAATGTCCTATGGCACACAGAAAACTGGTGGCAATTATTTCATCAAGAAGCAATTAATTATTTTCACTCATGTCATAAAGATGGGTACTGAACATGTGGAGAATTGAAACAGAAAGCCTAAAATATTTTCCCCTAAAATACTGCTCTTACAGCCTAGTTCCTAACCTCGGCACAGTTGAACAGAAGTGCAATTGTAGGACAATAAATGTTACTGTAGTGCTTACAGCAGCCACATTCCAGGAGCAGTCACAGTAGCACTGGGCAAATGCAGGTAATTCAGGTAATCCCTCTTTGCATACAGGCATGAAAGATGCCATTACAAATGTATCATCCTGAAAGGGCTTAAGGACGACTTCTGCTTGTGAGCAAACCCCACGCTCCCAGGCAAACCCCCCGGGAAGCAGAGTGGGAGCAGTGCAGGACGTGATCAGCCTTGGCTGCTTGCTGTCACCCTGCTGGGAGCTACAAGCCCAGGAGGAGACACCACAAGGGCCTTGTGAAGGCTCCTGCCCAAACCAGGGCTTACTGGTGGCTGAAGCTGCCTGAGCAAGGCAGGGCATGACAGAAGCCCCTTTCTGATGTCTGTGACCTCCAGAGGAAGAGCAGTAAAAAACAGCAGGGATGGTCACTTCTAAAATAACTACAGCTGTTTCCACATGTGACTGCGCTCTAACAGTGTGGTTTGCAACCATTATTTAATTGTAATTTCAGCTAACCATTTTGCAGTAATTGATGTCTGAATAAGAAATCCAACAACTGCCTATATGTCTGAACAAATTATACTCTGCTTATAATACCTTCTTAACTCAGCCACCCACTATGGATGAAATATTTGATTGCTAAATTGATTTTTCATTAATTTAATCTTCAAGGATGATTATTATTCTGAAGCTGGACCACACACAATAAAAAAAGGCATTTTATTAGTCATATAGTCACAGGGCACATAGGGAAAAAGGCATGAGCCCTGGCTGATGTATAATTTGTTGTTGCAATGCCAACTTGCAGAACACCATTACCTCATCAGAGTTGGTTTGATAGCAGCAAAAAGAAATTTGGATCCTATAAGTCCTTTTAAAAATTCTTGACCTTGAAAATATGAAAGGACTTGGAAGAGATTATTAAATAGCTGTAATAATGAAAAATAATCTCAACACTGAAATTTTAAATTAAGGAAAGCTCTTTTTCATTTTGGAAGAGATTTGTTATCAGGAAGACAGTGTGTCCTGAAAGCACTCAGTAGCAGTTTCACAGTAAATAAATGTTTTAAAAACCATGGAATGTCACCACCATAAAATACATCCTTGCAAAAATTGTAATCAATTATCAAAAAGTCTTTAATGCACTCTACAAATACATGTCACTGAAACTACTCACACAAATGTTTCGGGGAGAGCAAGAGGGAGACTTGTTTTCACTTTACCCATGAAAACTTGCTAAAAAGAAGCTATCCCTACTCCAGTGAATAAAAGATATGGCAAACAGCATAAATCAGGGGTCAGTGCAAACCATCTCAGAATTCCTACTTGCTAATGTTTTCTAATTTACTTCTTTATTTCTGGCAGTCACCATTCTGTAGTTCTTAACTATTCCAGCAGAATACTGCTGACCTCCTCATAGTCTAGAGAGGCCAGTTTTATTTCTAAGGTTAATATTCTCCCTTTTGGCAAGTTTTTCATTTTATTTCTGGAAGTAACCCAGACCCAAAAGGCTTCACTACAGGATGCCCATCAACTAATGAATTAATCATCTACACCAAAAATGCCTAAAGCCTTGAACTGACCTGAAACTAGTAATGTCTCAACCAGATTACACCCACTAAGGACCTCTCTTTAATACTGGAACTTAAAAAAATGGAAATAGAGAAGAAATGAGGAAAAACTAGCTTCTATGCAATTTTTCTCCATATTATGGGAACATAAGAACCATAACAGCTTGTGTGATGAAGGTGTGAGGAAGGGAAGTGTACTAATACAAAAGACATAGATGGTTCTTGACATATGCTGCTTAGCAACATGTCAGTGTAAGGCATTCTTTTTCTGTTTCAACTTTCTGAAAAGAGGATGTTTATACTGGAAGAACTGATTTTTTGCAGAACGTATGCACAATCTTCTGCAGACTCCCCAATGGCAAAGCAGTGGATACTGCTTTCTGGAAAGAGCCTAGAGGGTTCTGTAGTTGAAATACTAAAATATTTTTCAACAAGACAAGTACTCTGCAGCAGTGTGAGCCTGAGATGCTCACCTCCCTAAGAATTTTCTTCTCCAAGAAGAAAATCCAAGATGCTCACCTCCCTAAGAATTTTCTTCTCCTTTCTCTTAATAGCAACTCTTGTCATTTAAAGTGCTCTATTAAGACATACTGTTTCCCTTCCTCACCCTCAATCCAGGATTATAAAGGAGTTAAGTGAAGAAACACTTTGTGGTTGAAATTCGGTAACCTTTGTTTGCCAGAGCCCCTTTCTTTTCTTGCATACATTTTTTAAATTATTATTATTTTCTAAGGTTGGAATAGCCCATTACAAGTATTTTTAATGGGAAAACTTTTCTATTTTTTTAATTGTTGCTGACAAGCATCTGAGGATCAACATTTTTATCTAACCAGAGCCTTTGCATCCTGATAGAAATTATTGTCCTGATGGAATTTCTACTGGTGGAATTCACATTGCAAGGATCTTAACATCCAAGAAGTTCCTTTCATATTCTATGCCAAATTCAATCTCTTACTTCAGTAAAGCATACTACCACACTTTTCCAGAGAAGTAGTTGAAGAGGTTTGCATGCAATAGGGAGAATAGACACTACTGGTTTTTGCTTTTTGTAAGATTTGCACTTGTGTCAGAAAAGAAGTAAATAATATCAGTAAATTTTACTGGTATTAAAGGTGTTTTACATCCTCCTAGAAGTCCAGGAGTTCTGTTTGCACCCATACTCTATTTCCTTTGCCAAAATTATGAAATGTAGGTTTCAGATAAATAATTCCACACTTTTTTTTTTAGATGTTGCTTTTATACAGTCTATAGTAAGTCTAATAAATACATAAATATTCTGAGTACTTTTAAGCACTGCTGCAGGTATGAATGAGAACATCTGAGTACTTTTGAGTAAGGTAGTTATAAATAAGGATACTTTTTCCATACCTCTCATGGAGAGTTTGTCTTGCTGTTGAATGTCAATTTGAGGATAAGTAAGTTGACACAATCTAAGCAAGCTCTATGCTTCACATATGATGCATACACAGGTGATTAAGTAATGAAGACTGTAAGACTTCATAAATCTGCAGATTTAGTTCCCAACTGACTCAGCAAATCACATCATATGAAAATCATACCATATAAAGCTTTCCATGAGTTTACTGAGCTCTGTCTTAAAACTGATCCATTTCTCTCTTCACTGCTGCTGCTGATTCAGACCCTATTGATCTGATCACTAGAAATGTTATTTTAATTTCCAGCCTATATTCACTCATGCCCACTTGTTTTTAGTCTCAAGTGCCACTTTTCTCCAACCCTGCTGTTTCCCCCCCCAAAGAGCATATGGGCAGCTATCTAGTCTCCTCTCACCCTTATATTATTCAGTAGTTATTATGTGGCTGTGGAAAGAGTTTTTGGAAAATGTTCTGCACCACTAGACCCATTTTTTCCTGGAGCTTTTGAGATCTTTACTGGGGAACTGTACTTGCCCAGGAGGCAGCCACTAAGCACTGATAACAAGGATGTTTCTGGGAGCATGTAACTAAATTAACACGCCTATCCACAACTGAAAGGAAGGTCTGACCAGGCTGTAACACTGTAGCTTGCCTGAGCTTTAAACATCACATTGAAAGGAACCACAAATAGTGAATCTGGCAGTATTCTATCTCATTTGAACGGATGTTCTGAATGAAAGACTGCCCAGGCCCAGTCCAGAGGCCAGCTGTGCCTCCTGGGATTGCCTCACTGCCTTCTCCTGCTTTCTGGAACTCCAAAGTGTCTGGGACACGATGGGACGGGGGGTGGGGGGGTGGTGGGTGCTCCTGCCCTTCCTCATGTGGCTGCTGAAATGACCCAGCATGACTCAGGAGGTGAATATGACAGCTGTGTGGCTGCCATATGGTTCACTCCTGATTTACCTGGATCACAGGACCATCACCTCTGTAGTCAGACAATAGGATGACGGCTACCAAACACTTCCCAAAGGAAAGCCTGTAGGGTACTTCAGCCATAAGTTTGGGAATACTGCCAAGAATATGTCAAATCGCCCGTTCTCTCCAGAATATTACATTAAGGTCAGTTCTGCAGCCTTAGCTCCAAGTGACTTAAAGAACTGGGTGTGGGATGTTTAAAATCCTGTTTAAAGCTCAGGAGTGATGACCCTTTTCCTCTAGTGCAATGTCTATCATTTGAATAAAGTTAGTTTCTGTAAGAGCCTTCTTCTCTCACTTACATGCTTTGAAGAACAGGTTTTGAATTTATTTCCTTCACCCTGGAATTTATGAATATAAACCTGTAATGCAAAATGTTTCTACAATTTAAATATGATCTATCCGTGATAGTGAATGGGTTCCTGTCATCATTGCACTAAATTTAATCCTGTTTCCCAAAATTGTTAAAGAACACTAAGAAATGCTGCTGCCACCTCAGAGAGTGTTTGGTTATTGAAATGAGTAAGACCTTTTGGTACACACTGTAGCATACATGAAGGCAAAGTTAGAGCTAAGAGGAGGAAAGATGGGAAGAAACAATCTAGCCACACTTTCTTCCAAGAAGGAAAAATAAAAAAATTGATTGCATACAGCAAGAGAAGGATGACCAAAAAAAAAAAAAAAAAAAAAAAAAGTGGTCTGAAGACTGCATCAGATGGAAAGATGAAAAGATGAAAATTATTGTTTTCTGAATTAAGTTATTAGTGAGGAATATCAGTCAGAATCCATTTTCCTCTACACTTTCAATACCAGAAATGAAAGTTTAAAGGTATAGTACCAAGTACATTGGTAAGGAACAGCCAAAAAAACTGAGGAAGATTAGCCATTTCCTAGGTTACCACAGTACCTTCTCTTTCTTTCTGCTAAAATGTTATATGTCTATTACCACAGATACAGTTGAATATAAGAATAACTCATGTTTTTCTATGTGATGAGCTAGCCTGTGCATCATTTTCTAGAGCAGCAACTTACATGACTGTGGTATTGAATTTCTCCACAAGCAGTGCTTTTGCATGGAACTACAGTAGTCTGAGCAGGAAAGTCAGCGAGGATGGGCTCCAATATTTCACATTATGGAAAGCAGCAACAAAACAGATAAAAAATGAGAGTTCACTACTGCATGAGCTGCTTCTATTACTACAGGGACTGCAGGTGACAGAATAATTTCTTGTTTGCTGTACATACATCACTGGAACTTGCACTATCTCTAATGACCAAGTTGTCTTTGTAATGTGGGCACACACACGTTACTGATCTCTCTCGTGGATGGTAGTACATGTTTGCTCACTCCTTTTTAAAATTCCTATCCTAAAGAAAACCCAAGCAAACAGAGGGCATACAATCCTCTTCTATGATATTCAGAAAGGTTCCAAACTAAAAAACAATCAGTTCTGTAACACGTTGCCTTCATTTCTGTGACTTCATGAATGAGAGAGTCTTTCCCCTGGCCTTTCCTCAGTGACTGCAGGCTTTCTGTTCATAGCAGTGCATAGAACAGCACTGCTCACATGCCAGAGCAATGAGCAAGGCAACATGGCACAAGGTAGTGCTGACCTGGTTCCTGATGAAGCACATCAGTTGGACTCACACGGCTCACATCTGCCAGAGCAGATTCTCTACCTCTACTAACAAGCGAGGGGTGCCCTTGGTGGTATCTGGTCTCCTGTGTAGCTTCTAAAGGATGCCCTGGTATGTCAAGTATTCATAGATGCAACATAATCTACTGGAAAAAAATCTGTGTTTAGATTAGTTGAAAGCCATAATAACAACTGCTTGCTTGCAGGTATAGCGCAGGAAAAGGTCTGCATGAAATTCCTCCACACTTCTGCGCAGTGGAATAGATAAGTAAATAAAATTTAACTCATCAGAGTGAAATTCTGGTTAACTACTACTTTGCCTTTTAATTGCTTTAATTATTTTAGTAATACAGGCTTAGTTTGCTATGGAAGAAGAATAATTCATGGTTTATTCATACAGATATAATGATGTCATACAGCATAATGAATCTGTAACCAATGTTTAAGCTTAAATAGCTCACTATTGTGTGAATGGTTCCCTCATTATTTTATACGTATGTCTAAGGGTGTATATCTGTGCACACCTACACAAACACATTCCAAATATAATCACCAACAAATCTTGATTACAAAATAAAGGGAAAGCTTTCAAAATCTAACAAGTATTATCACACAAATTTTAGAAAAATTACATAGAACAGGCTAATATACCAAATAGCTGTTTTAACAGTTTATATTTGGCACTCAGATGACTACCTTGTACTTAATAGTCAAAGATGTCACCTAAACAGAATACTCTTCAGACATTTTAAACTCTCTAAAACTTGATATACCCTTTCTAACTTACAGCTTTTTTCAAGCTATGTGACAAATGTCTACACACGTTAAATAAAATAAATCTCTGCAAATCTAATTTGCAGATTCATCATACGCAAAGCTCTTCTGAAAATTCTTATACACTGCTTTTGCCTAGATACGTAATATGTGAACATACACATTGTAACTGCCACCAAAAAATATTTTTACAGGATCTTCATCCCTCCCAAAGGACTTTCAAATCAGAATTCAGGATCTGAGTTGTACATCCTCACTTTGAAAAATCTAATGTCCCTTGCCATTTATGAGCTTTTAATTTAAATAATCAAGAAATACATTAATCAAAAAATCATATGTAGAAGAGTGGCAACATGTACCTAGACATAACCTACAGGACGAATTAAAGTAAAAGCTGAAGTATAATCAACACTGCACATTTTGGTAAGTCAGTGTTAGATTTTTCTCTGAGAGAGAAGTGGTTCCTACTGGGATGTTATTTAATATGGTAGAACAGATTCTAACCAGCTGCTCCTTTTATATCCAGGGAAACAGAAAAAACCAGACTGGAGATGTCTTACTATTACTTTTGCAAGCTGTTACTTTGAACAAGCTACTTACACTACAGAAAACAGCTATTGATTCTTTAATGAGTGGAGTACACAGCACAGTATTTGATCTTGCACACAAGGCATTTCTTCTAATGGAAAGTTATTTGACAAGAGAGTACAAAATTAATAAACTATTAACAGGAAAAATCACCAGCACACAGATGCAAAGGTAAATACCAAAAGATAAATAAACAGATAATACCATTGCTGGTATATTTGTGAAGAACCTTACCTGTGTTATTACATTAACTGCATTAGTCATGTAAATCATAACTAGGTGAAAAGAACGAGTTTGGATTTTTTTCATACAGTGGTAGTCTTTGTATTAAAACACCTAAAAGTCAAACTCCTTTAAATGGAACAGTAAAGAACGTGCTGATCCATAGCAGCAAACCTTGATTTCCAAATCTAAAAAAGTTTCAATTGTAAATATTCAAATATACTTGGCTATCATAATTTTATAAGTATAAAAGATAATTAATTTTATTATTACATTGCCTCTTACAGCCTTACATTCTCAATTTTATCAACTCAATACAGAATTTAATTCTGATAGTTAGAAGCTGAATATTGTCATAAGTATCCAGTGTCTCTGCTGACCAGTAACTTGGCAGTTGACCAAAAATTTTCCAAGGAAACCCAAACCCTTCCAGTTTTAATTAGCAGACTGTATTTAGCATTCTTCCTGACCAAGGGTGTAAAGAATCATGTTAAATAGCTATAGCAATCAGATAAAAAAATGGATGTATTGACATTGTTTCCTTTCTTAAAATACCTCTGCTAACAGCAAAACTCTCTCACCTGGAGAAGAGCTAGAAAACCACCTGATAGAGTAGTAATTGTCAATACTTTTATGCACTTACAAGATATCAAATGGTATTAAAAATGGCCAACTACTACACTAATGTACCTCCTTCTGGAAAGACTAAGGCGTTTATTTCCACTTTTCTATCACAGTGGATCTCATGGAGAGTGCTACATGCTTCAATGCTGGATACACATTAGCCCTGCAGCAATTTTCCTGGAACTGGAGATTTGAGAGACTCATATAGCCTAGAGAAAGACTTGTGATTAACTGATATTTCTTATAAAATCCTAGGTTGGACTGGTTAAATGTTGACAGCAAACAGATTTCTACCTAATGCAAAGGAGGAGATATTATTTAAATATTTAAACTATAGTTTGCTCTGCGCTTTTCATCTGCAAACCACTTAGTAATTTATGTTTCCTTTATAAGATGATGGGATGTTGGCATACCAGGTACAAACCAGAGAGGACAAATTTCTGAGTGACATCTTTGTCTTATTTCTCAGGGACAGCTCCTACTGTCAGGGGGTTTTGTGCAAAAAGCTGAGTTTAGCATGTTTTTGGGGCACATTTCTCCATTTCAGTGTGTGCAATTATATCATCTTCCTTCTTCTCTGGTTCCACAGAAAAGTGACATGAGGTTAGTGTGTGTTTACAGATGTTATCACAGTAAAAGTTGTTTGGAAGAAAATATTCAGCTTTTAAAGCAGGTTACATGTAAGTGTGTATTACCTGGTATTAAGTACAAAACCCAACAACAGCAGCATACAATTCCTGTTCAATTATATGAGGTATCAGGTGTCATTCAAAGGACAAGATTCAGTGTAGAACATGACTAGTTGAATGTGTTGGCGTATTCTAGTGAAAAGCTGGGTATATCAATTCGATTTCAGCTCAGGAGTGATGAAGGTACTTTCTAATGCTTTTGTGCAGGGGTGAAAAATGAGTTAGTAAATGATGGCAAGAAACCCTTCTCCACCAAAACATGGTGTTAGATACTAAGGATCCTGTTCTCTTAGTAATAAGATTTTATGACCACTTCAGTGTTTTGTGACTGCTTTACCTTTAATGAGACTTTAAAATTAAATGTAATTTCAAAAAGTTAAATACACTACTGTGGGTTTACATTCTGTGTACATCCAAAACAGCTGTACATTCCCTCATTAAGCACCTAGGGAATGCTAATATTAAATACAAAACAGACACGTTTTCTTTCTCTTTCAACAGTGAGAAGTTCAAAAGAATAAACATTTTCTATTGTTAATTAAACAATATATACAGATATTATTCAAATCCACTTTCAAAACACATTGGCTGACTAGAGAACTGTATAGCTGAGTCACACACATCAAGACAGAAGCCAGTAAAAATTACAGCTGTCCATTGCAGCTGTGGTATCCATTATGCTGGGATTTAACAAGAGAAAATAGAAATCCCACTGGAGGCCAGAAAGCTAAAGAGAAGAATGGACTATAAATCAAGCAAACACATCAGTGTTGCACTTTTAAATGACTTCCATTCATTTGAGATATCTAAGTAATGGATAGTCAAATTGTGACAATATTATCACAAAATTCTTAAAACACACCACTGAATGTCATTGTAGATTTAAGGATATAGTTAACAAGAACATCACATTCATATGACTTTTTGTACATGTCTAATTTTAACACAGAAATTCTGGGCTGGATTTTCATTCTGATACTTATCATGTTTGAGATGCATAGTGCCAATAGGTGTCTTAACAAGGGCTGGAACTGTGTCTTGTTATGTGAAACTGAAGAGGCTGGTGGGTGTATCTGGCCCATGTGTCACCCATCAGGCAGAGAAGGGCGGAACAAGAATATGTCCTTTAAGGATATCGTAAGAGAAAGTTTTTCAGTTTTGTTTGATGGGATATGCATGTTCCCAAGGATATAACCTACAAATAGAAGCATCCCTAAAAGAAAGGTGATGCACAGATGAAAAGTTATATGCCTGCAGTTTAAACAAACCTTAGTTGGCTATTTTTATGAATTGGTATATGCTCGAACTAAAAAAAAAACATCTAATGTATTGGCACAATTTTTCCCAGTAAGAAATTAGGGTGTAACCTAAGTGCTGTCTTCAGTTTTAAGCTCCTTAAGAGACAGGAGTTCACTTGACCCAGCCAGAGAGGTACTTCTAATTTTAGGGGCCTAATCTGACCCTTTTGTTCCCCATAATCTGTTGGAGATTCTTCCATTCCCATTTCACCAACAAAACTAACCTTTAATTAAAAAAAAAAAAGCCACCAGTCTCCCAAAATTTCTCCTTGTACCATTACAAAATACAACTTGAAGACTGGGGAAATTCAGAAAGAGCACTGGGTTTCCTGTGTTGTCACAGTCTTTGGGCTCTGGCTGAACTCCCAGTGAAACCCACTGCGTTAGCAAGCGCTGGCTGTCAGCTGTACATCACACACCTTCACAACAGCTCCTGTGTGGGCTGATCAGCACAGGGAGTGCAGCCACCAGGAAGAAGAAAACTACAAATGGTTAAGCAGTTGAATGGAAGTCAGTTTTCCCTACCAAATCTCTGGGTTGGTGTCAGGTCCTTAAGATTACATTCATGTATGTGGCTGATTCCACAAGGTCTCAGCCTGTCCTCTGACTAATCCCAGCTGCATTGTGCCTGAAACATCCAGTGATGACTCAAGCGCTGAGGAATGGAGTGGCCAAACAAACCTTTCCTTTCCTCTGCCCAGCTGCTTGGTCAAGGACTATGCCACAGGGGAAACTGGATCCCCAAAGAAACAGTCTTTAGCACATGTGCTTAATGAGATGGTATTTCTTGGGACTTACTTCAAGTGTATCTTCCAGCACCAGCTCTGGTGATTAATTCTGCCTGCAGGTTGCAATTTCTCCTCTGTAATTTCTATTATTTACCTCCTGTCCCATGCAAAGGTTGTTTTGTATTATTTTACTGTGAGTAGTGGCTCTGTTTCACATGACTCAACACAGCCACATGAGACAGGAAATGCCAGGACATTTTCTCAGCTTTCTAAGGGTGGCCTAGTCAGTGGAATTGATTCAATTGCAATCAGAGTCAGCTAGCAACAGCCTGGCTGAGTGAGAGATCATAACTACTTTCTATTAAAAAAATATATATTTTAAAATAACTTGAGTAATTCTAGTTGTTTTTTGTTGTCAAAATATGTAGGGAACACCTAAATGCCAAGAAAACTACTTCCATTGAGGAACAGATATATAAATATTTCCATTTCAAAAAGACTTCACAGCTTAAAGACCTGCTGTTAGTCTTTATTTTTATGTAATTTCTCATTTCTCTTTAGAAAAACCATAGTATGATTTCAGCATAACTTCAAAACCTCAAAAATTGTATTTTTGTTTCTATGGAACAAAAACTTGTCCCAGTATTCACCTTTTTCCATTTATCTGAAAATGCACTGTACAGAGAATTCAGAGTCACTATCAACTATGGCATAATAAAGCCCTTCTAAGTTTCTTTTGAAAAGTGTCTGGAACTTGTAACTTTCTGAAAATAACTTCACTGTCATATTCTGTATAATTTCAGCACCAAATCTCAGTCCAGGTGACGCATCCATGCCCAGAGTTGAGTTTTTCCTTTAACTTAACAGCTGAGAGAGTTCAAACAGATCATAATCTTGGTCACAAAACAGATTCTCAGAGCATCTGCTCATGGAAGGCTCTTTATGCAAGTAAAGAGCTAAGTCAACACATGCTCCAAACCAGCCTCTTCAACATCTGTACCTCAGCACAGCAGCAACTGGGACTTCCACCCCACCCTTGCCAGTAGAGGATTCAATGCACTCAAATACTCCCCACACAAGCAAAATGTACAATCTGTATTTGCATTCATCTTCCCTTCCCCTTGCAGGGAAAGAAAAAACAATGACAAAAACCCTATAAACCACAATAAATTTACAAGAAAAAAACCAAACCAGGAGTTACATGTTGTCTTCTCTTCAATATATGCAACTGTTTTACACACCAAAAAAGCATGCAAATGTAGAGTGCTAGGTTTCTAATTTTATTGTCAGTGTATGTGCAGACATATTTTAAAAAAGTCTGGATTTTCAGGCAGGTAAATTCATAATGTGAATACCACATTAATATTGTAGGATATGATTCTGCAAAAGAGTTATGCATGTATTAAACTTTACATATACAATAAGCCCCATTGAATTCAGGAGCTGGCTTGAAAGAGTACTGCAAATGATACAGTTCCAAAAATAATGAACTGCATTATTCATTACATGTATAAGAAAATAGCACGGTATATATATATGTATGCTTGTGTACATTTTTATTATAGACAAGAGCTCTGGTTAAGTTTGCCTAATATTTTTTTATTATAATATATTGGTTTCAGTTGCTTATGTCTTTGCCAAGCTGTAATTTTTTCACTGAAATTTTCCAGGCTAGATGTTTGCCTCAAATGAAATTTTATCTTTTAACTTTCAGCAAAAGCAGCTTCTGCCTCTCCAAAAGAAGAAAGCCTGTTAGAAAAACATGTTGTTTGATTGTGTTTAAAAAAAAATTTTTTTTTTCTTTACTGGGAAGCTCATATATCTTGATCTGTGAAGCAAGAATGGGAAGTATGGAAGGATGAAGAGAAAGGGTGAAACAAAAAGTTTCCCTAATATCTAGAATATGGTTTTATTGTGATTGAAAAATCAATTCTCAAAATTCTAATTACTAATGTAATTCACAGATATGCTATGCCTGTCCTTTTTTATCTCTGTCTATATTTTTCTCACTGTGCCTGTATATTACAAATATATGGTCCCTTCCTCTGCTTTGCACCAACTCTAGCGCATGTGCAGTCAGGTGACAAGTGAGTTTAGGGAGCTGCCACGGCAGGACAATAACCAGCATTTAAAGTAATTAAGCTTTTATGGACCTGAACTTTGAAAGATGTGATGCAAATGAAGCTGGAAGAGGAAATGTGAGAGAAGCAAAAGAACTATTTAATCTAAAAAAGAATGTTGGTATGACCAAAAAGAATAGCTGTAAGCAATCATGGAGAAATGTAAACTAGAAATTATAAAAAGAGTTTTTAAGCATTACCACCTTGTATTCTAAAATAATTTCCTGACAGCAGGATTTAGAAAACAATTCTAAATAATAGAGCTTGACCAATTTAATAAAGGGATTACATGGTCTGTGATACCACATTGCTGGACTTACTGCACTTCTCTGTTATACCCCCTTAGTAGCGGCATTCAGAGCCAAACTCTCTGGTCACAAAAGCATCACCCCTTGGTGAGCACCAGTGTGATCTGTCGATGCCCTCTAGAGCACAGGAGAACTTGTGTGGGCTCAGCACAATGTGTACCTGAGTCTGCTGCCAGCTGCAGTGGGAGTGGGTGACTGCAGACATTGTCACCCACCACACGAGGCTCTCCTGCTGAGAAAGTCACAGGTTACTGGGCAGGTCACACTTCTGCCCTTCTTGCACTTCCCACTCAAGCACTTGCAATTGCTGCTAATGATGCAAGAGGACTGTCTCAGCATCACATCAGAAACTCAAAAGTTAGAAAACAACTATGTTATTGTTGTTTTTTCAGCTCTAAATTGAAGTCTTGTCCTTGTGTGCAACTTTTAATTATATGAGCTCCAGTTGTTTTTGCCACTGGCATGGGAAAGGATCATTTAAGAACCTTCTGCTTATTATGTACATCCTGACTTACACGTGAAAGTAGTTACTACCTATGAAACTCATTTCAACACACTTCTTAGGCCGCCATGAAGGTAACTCTCTACTTCAGTTCCTCATTTCACTGCATGCTATAGTTCATGCATTCCCTTAGGACACAATTTTTATTTTTAGAGAAGCCTCTATTTGCTGACTGTTGTGAAAGGAACACTCAGGAGATGCGATTAGCAGTCACTTGTTTCAGTAAACATTGAATGTAACATATGCCTCTCAAGTAATGTGTATCCAAACATACAATTTACAAATAATTAACATCATGTTAATTAGTCACATTAATTTATGCCACTTTGTGGAATTATTTCCTCAGAGTCTTTAGGAATGCTGCCAGCAGTTTGAGCCAAAGAGTGTGAAAATTTGCTTGAAGTAACTGTTGTGACTGGCTGTGACACACAGCTTGAACAACAAGCGACGAGGGGCCACAGAGCCTGATTGAGGAGCGGGGAGGCGCCGAGGTGGATTGGTGCTGACAGCGCCGGGCAGCGCTCCCCGGGCAGGGCAGGGCTGGCGCACACGCTCGCGCTTCCTCGCGTCCTGCCCCACGCCTCTCTCCAAAAAACACACACAGGAGGTGCTCAGCAACATCCTGACTCATTCTTGTAATTACTGAGGGTTATTTCAAATGATGCATCTTAGGAAAAAAAAAAGCTGTTGAAACCGAACATAACTTCAGAAATGATAAATGCCAAAATTCAGCTTTAACTTCTCCAAAACAAAAGAGAAGCCATTTGGAATACTGGCACAATCTCAAAAAAATCAGGCATGGCTATTCTTAAATGTGTGAGAATGGAGCTACTAAACACAGCTGTACATTTCAGTAATACAATATGAAACGTGCCTTGTATAGAAGAAGGAAAAGACTTGCTGTCTGAGAATTGAGATGGTGAGGCCAAACGCAGTAAGAAACAAAAGAAGCTGCCATCACTTATGTTTTGAAATCAATAGTTCTGCTTGCATAAGTAATGATATATTAAAACTATCTAACATTTGTATTAAGATTGTAACTGTTCAATTTTTAGGGAAAACAAAATTACTCCAGATCAGTAATGGACTGGGCAAAGAATAGCATCACCAATTTCTCCTAATGCACCTGAATTCCAAATTATGGTGATATTAGAAACATTCCAGCTCACACTATGAATTTGTTACTTTTCTACAAGAGAAAGAGCAGACTGAAAAAACACCTCAAATGAAAAATATGTGCAGCATTCTAGGAAGGCCACGCTATGACTGATAATTAGACACCCAGAGAGTCAGGCAGATACAGGCCCTGAGAAATGTATTAAGAATCTTTTTTATTAATCCTTCTTTCTGTGCCAAGGACCATGAGCTATGGTGTTAATACAAACTGACTTATGCAGAGTTTAAAAAAACTACAGTGCTGTCCCAGACTTGGGGTTTCAGTGCAGGAAAATCCCCAATGGTGCCTATCTTGCCTTACTGCAGCACAAGCACTTTTGCTCTCCCTCACAGACACAATGCTTCAGTGAATGACTTTAGTTGCTGAGAAATAAAGATTTTCTGCTGCTGCTGTTTGCACACCTCTTCAGAAGCAACTGCTGGGACTTTAAACAGAAATGATGATGAATGGTATGGGCCTGATCTCTTGCCCACTGAAATAACTGGACAAAATCCTCTTTTCAAATGATCCACATTTCAGTTTGCACTGTGTACTCCTGCACAGTACTTGTATATATGAGCATATTAGCAAACCACTGCCTCTGGTTCTTAACAAGCTGTATGGAGAGCAACAGATAAGAGCACCATATACAGTGCACATTAAATGCCAGCTGGAATGACACATAAAGTTTTGAAGCCTTCTATCACCTTTTACACACTCGTCCCACATTCAGCTATAGACAAATATCCATATGCATACCACTGCACGTATTACAGGTAAAGAATTAGTTTCCCCAGTCCATCATGGATACTTTCCCAGAAACAGGGGAATAGTTGTAGGTTATCTAGCACAACCAATTCAGCTAGCTACAGAAATAAACAAATAATAAATAAATACTATACAATATACCTTATATGTAAGTTTATATATATATATATATATATATATATATATATATATATATATATGAAACCCACTATGTTCCAAGTACTACAAGTTGTTTTGAGGGATGCTTCTCTGGCTTATTTTATCTTTTGTTGTCTTTATACTTTAAAGATAATTAACCAGACTCTTGTAGAACAGTATCTGAACAAGTGAAAAGTACCCAGTAAAGCACAGAATGCCACTGAGAGTTTAAAAGCAAGGATATCTTTCACAGGGTTTATGAGGTTCACTCTGCCCTTCCAAGTGATCAGGAAGAAAGCAGTATAATGCTTCTCAATCTAAAAGCTCACTTAGTACATGCATTCTTACTGCACCTCCATTCCAAATTTCTTTTAAATGCTAGGAGATGTATCCTGTCTTTTATTTGAGCCTATGATAAAACATCCTTCACTGCTCAGATACTTTTGGAAGAAGATGTCATAGAACAGAAGTATATGTTTCAAGGCTTTTCAAGGAATAACTTTAACGACTCAACTCAGCTTCTCTAAGGATGCCAACATTCTCTAAAATAAGGATATTGAAAATATTTATGTAGGCCTAGATTCTGTGCAGCTGCGCTCTGTATTTGCAGGGTTGTGGTACCTGCCACTGTTTAGTATGCTTTTTTCGACAATTCATCAAAATTTCCCCCTAGTCATTGCTAATGCTAATTGCGAACCTTTTGCTAGAGGAGTCGGTCTTGCTGAAAAGCCCCCACAACACATTCAAGCATGTCTGACCATATGGCACCTTCTTGTACACAACAGAAACGCTTCAGTTCTACCTAATATTGTACCATCCCTCAGCCCCCTTCAATGGGGCTGTTTTGCCCACCTGTTATCTCTGATGCTTTCTTTTGAGTGTAGTTTCTTTTACAGTCCTTTTTTATATATAATTCATTATATGTGCATATACATCAGCCACACAAAAGGAACCTAAGTACTAGATGGCCACTAAACAGATCACATTAGAAACTTGTGCCATTAATTAATAAAAATCAATGGCAGTTATGCTGGAGACATGATAAGAGAGAAGAGTCTAATGCAGGAGACAGTAAATTAGTTTCTAGTTTGGGTTGAAACATCATTTTCTAAATTAGTTTGAGTTTAATTTATGATTTATATATGCTGTGGCAAAAAAGAACTGCTCTGATCATCTAGTCTGACCTGGTCTATACACAGAATAAAATTTTCCTGAGATGCAACTCTTCTAAGGATTATCTCATTTCATTTTAGTCTCCAACTGATGAGTCTGCCACCTTCCTTGGTGAGCTGTTCCCATGCTAAATTACCTTAATACAAGGAAAATCTATCTCCTTTGAGGCCAAATTTGTTCAAGTTCAATGTTTACCCAGCAGACCCTAATGTGCTTTTGTTTGCGACATCTAAGCTTCCAACAAGCCTGTCATACACAGGTAATTATCCATGTCCAGTCCTAGAGTTATGTCTCAATCACATACTGACTCAGCTCTTTCTGCTCTTCAGATAATTCCTCTAAGATTTTAATTGCACTTCTCTGTGCCTCTTGATTCTATGGTATTTAATTATAACAGATACTGTTTCACATTCACTTTCACTGCAGATGGTAAACTTCTCATTTCATCCACGATTTCATCTCTTACTTCTCTTCAAACATTAAACAGAATTATTAACTGAATGCTTCTGTATATTTTTCATTTTTTTTTGTATTATTTGATTTGATATTCTTCATCTTGGATAAAGGTGATTTTTATTCCTAATATCCTTTAAAATCTTTCTTACTATTTTAATTCTATTTCTACTTATATCTCATTGATTTCTCGCTGCCTGCATTTTTAACCTGTAATTTAAATTCAGTGCTTCTACTTCTACATTTCCCCATTATTTCTATATTTATTTGTATTACTTTTTAAAGATGATTCTATATGTCATTAATCAGGGACTTTTCAGAATGTTTTCCATGTTTCTAAAGCCATGGTTTTTGGATCCACCAGGATCATCTCTTTCAACAATACCAAAGACTTACAATTCCAAAATCAAATATAATATTGCCATCATATGCCAGGAGAGAGTGCAGCTGTGGTTAAAAGGTGGGTGTATGAAGTACATTTGTTTTGAGGTATGAAGTGTAGACATTACTTACTGGTTCAACAACTTCTATTCACACATATAAGATATATATATATGTGCATATATATATATATATATATATATATATATATGTGCATATTTGTTGCATATGCAACAAATGCTTTTCATATATTTGGGGTTAACACCTGGTTCATCTCTAGAACTCCCTGTCCTGAGCAGTATTTTCTGTGCTAATGAACAAGGACCTTTGCTTCAGGAATTCAAAGGTACCTCTGATTCTGCTCACATCCAAATTCTCCATCATGCTGTAACTTGGGAATCCTTATGTTCACTAGGATTTATGTGCTTAATGGGGAAAGCCTTTTCTTAAGAGTGGATCAGGTTTAACAATGAGTACCTTAGTTGGAGAGAAAGAAAGAATCTGGGATTTTATTTCTGTTATCTATATACACTGAAAAATGATGAGCCATGTGCCTCTTCAGAGACCTGGAGAGCTTTTGGCTCATATTAAGATGAATAACTGAGATAAGAATGAAGGTACTATTTGGTCATTTCCTGAAATCATGTTAAATCATTCCCTGAGGTACACTTCTCTGACTTTTCTCAACCTCTTATTTACCTAAATTATAATCCAGCTCAACTGTTTTATTTAACCATTCCACAGTGGAGAGCACTGTTGGGCCCATATGACATTTTCCCATTACATTCAGCCTAAACTTGCTCTTTTTCATTTCTCTCCCTTTAAACAAATAGACTTGAGCTTTCAAGCAATGCTGGTCAGTCCATAGCCACTCAATTACAATGCTCTTGAAAAGTCTCCCAGAAGCAGATTCCTTCATTGTTAAGCAGCTTTATGGTTATACTGTGGCAAAGAGGAGTTGTGGTAACAAATCTGGGGGCAGAGAGACAACATTTCTCAATACTTTGATAATCTAACATCCAATGATCTGAACAGCTAACAAAAAATATGCTCTAGGAGAGAACAGCATGCTTCCTTCTTGGTGTGTAGAGCTAAATGTGTTTCTCAGTGTTTACATACAGATGCAGAAAAGATAGCCTTTAAATTCTTATGTAAGCAGAACCATAAATAAAGCCAGGCACATGCAAGGAATTCTTATGAGAAAGGATTCAAAACAGAGATGTGAAATCTCTCATGGGTGTGGGTTTTCATTGTTGATGTGGTAATCTTTCCATCTGATTATCACAGAAACAGGCAGATGCATGCACAATCACAGTTACAAAACAAATTTAATTTGCACAGTCAATCCTTGGAGCTGTATGTTTGCAAGTGCAATATGCACTATTTGCCTGGTAGTCAATCACAACTAAACTTGTAAATCCCTATTAAATATATTAAAAATACCATATTTAAAAGCTTCTTCAGTGCCTTGGTGCAGATGCTCTATAGTCTATCCTGATGGGTTACTAACTATATTAAAATCTATACTGAACTGAGAGCACAAATTTGTTGTACACATCATATATTTATTCATTTCCAAGAAAAATTATAGTCTAGAAACAAAATATATTTTTGTGCTCCTAGAATCCTTATGTGTGTCCTCATGAAAGTTTTTCTGAAATTTTTGTTTTGTTCCATTTCAGAGAGTTTTTTTTAAACTGAAAATTGGATCCAGTTTCTAACATTAACAGACTCAAAAAATCTGTATAGCAGGGTGAGACTGGATTCCATGCAGGGGGGTACTAACCAAAAAGATTCATTCATTTAACAAGGGACCATGTGTCTATGTGGACAATGTGCATCTAGAATTTGAAACAGCCTAAACTTACTTTAGATCTTAGGCTATCAAGCTATCTTTGTACCAACTTACAGTCAAACATAAATTGTAGGAAATAATTTATAAGAAAGCCACAGGCAGTGGCTGCAAGCATAACCAAAGTGGGCAAGGGTGATCAACAGTGAAAAAGCAAGCAAAAACATACAGCCAGATTCTGCCCTACTGATATGGAACCACACAACCTGGAATCCAAGGTAACTTTTTAATAAATGTCAATATAGAATTAAAGAGGTACTTTAAAAGGCATTTATGCTGTATTTTAATCTCTTTATACTGTCTAATTTGTACCTGAAAAATATATAGTCAATGGAGTGAAGACAACAAGGGTCTAAAGGAAACTTGGGTTTTTTCAGCTTTTTCATCTGCTTTGAAATCCTCCTTAGACATATGTTTTTGCTTAAAACAAACAGAGGTGAATAAATCAGTTGATCAGCATTCCCCTAGAGCTGCCTGCATTAACTTTCTTGGCATGATCTCATCACTTAAGTCAATATGACTTAAGAGTTTCTCTAACAGTTTATTTGCCTCTAATTCTATACTGTTCCTGAATCTAAATTTCAGTCTACTGAATAGAAAAATGGATAGCCCAGAGATTTACTATCACAAGACGCAGAAGTTTCCCTTGCAGACCTGAAATAGTGAGCTGCTTTTTTTCAGACACAGAAAGTTCTCCATATGGTCAACTTCGTGTTTAGGAGTAAATCAGAAGTATTCCAGAAGGAAGGTAATTTTTGTACCTGTACTTCAGTGCTCCATATTACTAAATCCAATACATCCATCTTTCTTCTCTCCAGACTTCACTACATATCATTTGGCTGAAAAAGCCAGACAGTCTATTTGAAAAACTGTATTGTGGGGAAATGCCACGTGGACTTGTTTGGAGACAGTGGCTCTTTTTCTCACCACTTGTGAACGCATTCAGGGAACAAGGAGATGCAAATCACCAATTTGTTCACTCAGATGTTTACTTATTGACTTATTTTCCTAAGTGACTACAGACTTACAGCCAATAATGAGGCCTCCTTTCTCACCTAACAAAGGCGCATTTGGAAATGAACAGATGTAGGATGCAATTTGGCAGCCGCTGCCTTGTCCCCAGTAGCGGGTTGTACAAGCAGGCAGAGAGGAAAGAAGAAATGCACTCCCACTTTAATCCTTGCATTGACCAAGCGGGGTGCTGGGGGCACCCCCACAAGTGGATCAGCTTTTGTGGAGACACAGGAGCGTCGCGCTGTGCAACACTGCCAAGGATGGGCATTGCGGCCGGCCGTGGTGCCAGCAGGGCCGGCTGCCAGGGGCGTGCTGAGCTCCAGCAGAGCCCCATGGATGGAGGCTGTGTCCCCCGGGCCATGCCCGCGGGCACGGGGCGTGCTGAGCTCCAGCAGAGCCCCATGGATGGAGGCTGTGTCCCCCGGGCCATGCCCGCGGGCACGGGGCGTGCTGAGCTCCAGCAGAGCCCCATGGATGGAGGCTGTGTCCCCCGGGCCATGCCCGCGGGCGGGCACGCCGCGCCGGGAGCCGCAGCCGGGCGGTGCGGGGACACGCAGCAGGCTCCCGGTGGTGCCCCAGCTGCCGCAGAAGGAGCCTACAGCCGCTCTGGGAAACAAGACTGAATGAGCCGGGGGCACTTCGCACAAGAAAAGACTTTCTGCATCAGTGAACAGATTCTTTTTCCCCAGAACCTCTCCTGGCAAAGGCTAAGCTTTCTCTCAGGTCTGCCTCAGCCTGCTGCTAACTAAGCATGAGCAGGTAACAGCACAGCCTGGTGTGCAGTCTCCAAGGGCCCTTCCTCCCCGCAAAAACTGGCCATCAGCAAAACAGACAGCAACAAATATTTTTTGCTCTAAATCAGGACTCTCTGATGAGATGCCTGGTGAAAAGCATTCGCACTGAAGCATTGCAGCAGCGGGAGCTCGCCGGGGCCCCTCAGCCGCTGCAGCACATCGTCCTGCGCCCACCTTCCCTCCCGGGAGCCCCAGCAAGCTTAGCCAACAGGGATGGAATTCGCACATCTGAAAAGTACCTGAAACCGTAGCAAAACACACATTTTAGCATTCATTCAAAGAAGCTAACAACTTGATTCTCTCCCTTTGATCAACACTGAATTTCATAAAACAGCAACGTTTCAGATCTACACACAGAAATGTAGCTTTCTAGACACACACCATTTTCCTCTTCTCATATAAATAGAAGTGCTTCTAATTTTTTTTTTTTTTTTTTTTTTGGGTCCTGGGTTTTGTTGCTTAGGTTGTGGGGTTTTTTTGTGTTTTTTTTTGTGTTTTTTTTGTTCGTTTGTTTTTTGTTTGTTTGTTTGTTTGTTTGTTTTGGTTTGGTTTGGTTTTGGGTGTTTTTTTGTTTTGTTTTGTTTTGTTTTGTTTTTCTGTTTGACTTACTTTTCCCCTGTTCTCTTCTAATTCACATGTGTTACTCCTGAACACTCCGGTTTTCTTACAAGAAATAAATCTAAGGTCCTGACCACTGGGGACATTGGAAATCTTATAAAAAAAATTGAGGGTAAAGTGTTAGTTTTGCCCAGTTTGCCAAAATCTAATTTGGGTTGTCACATTATGTCTTTGTAACCTTCCCTTGTAATTTCAGCTGGATAGAGCTGCACACTATTACCATCCTTTGTGTAAAGGCTCCTTTCTGTGCCAGCATTTCTGTTGCAAACAATTTCAACCTTTTATAGATTGTGTCAGACCTTCAAATTTCCTTTTTGTTCTAGTGAATTCTTTCTGAGACAGAATATCCACTGACATCAACAACAGCGTTACCAAAATAGTGAACAAAATCTGAAAAAAGCAGTAAGAACATACTTGAGCAAAGTAAGCATGCACAGGCTTAAATTTAAGTATCTCTGTGTTGAACTGCTATACTGAGCAGAATTGATAAAATGTGAATACATGGAAGTGTATTATTGTCCTATTTTGTCTCATCAACTTCTAACTCATGTATAAGAAATAAACCTATTAAGACATGAACAATAACAGACTATTAGCTAAGCATAATAGAAGCACAGTCTCTTGATATTCTATCTAGCACAAAAAGAAACCTGTCCAGGGCAGAATATTTGATTTCCTGGGGAAGAATTAAGAACAACTTTGAGTTTTGTACAAGCATTTGTAAAGAATGATTACATATACTTGATTATTTTAACTTTAATATTTCTAAGCAAATTTCCCATTTCCCACCAAGAAAAAAAAAAAAAAAAAAGCCCACAGCATTCATCTACTTCAGTGGTTCTTTACTCCAGATTTAACAGAACCAAGATACATATTCTGGACCAATACTCCTTTTGATATTTAGTCTACTTAGCTACAAATACAGGAGTGTTTTGTAAAAGACTGCTACCAGTTGCTCTGTGGTGCATTTTTGGGGAGAGAACTGCACTTTGGAGGAGGCTTTCACGAGCTATTTCCGTAATTAAGCTTTAATCTACAAATCCCATTATGTAGATCAGTATGGACAGCTACAGTTGCATTTAAAATTACCCTTTACTTTGTACTGGAATAAGTACAGGACAGGAAAAAACTATTTTCAGATTGCTTTGCAAAGTTTCAAGGCTTGCATTTTCCAGACTAAATTGCACAGGAGTCACATAGTTACATTTGTAACCACACAGAGATTTGCCAACACTCTGCTTAGAATCAAGTTGATCTCACATCTTTCAGTAGAAATTTTTTACATTTTTTTTAATCCCTAGTTTGTTAATAGACTGCATATAGCCAGCAAGACACATTCCTTCAATTTTAAGTGCTTAGAATACATTGCATCTGAAACATTATTTTTTTTTAGGTCAGAATAGACTGCATGGAGTGGATGGGTCCACAATGAATCAGTACAACAGGAAAACCAAAATAAAAATGGATACTGCTTTCCAACAGCTTGTTTGACTAAATCTATTGCTGAAACAAAAAACCACACAGTTCCTCTGCCCATCTTCTAAATATTTGCAAACACTTCACGGTAACAGTTTACAGTGTGTATGTTGTACAATTCTTACAAACTGTTGAAAGCACTGATGAAAACAACCTCCATTTAATATTGTGCAGTTATAATTGCACAGGAATGCAGGCACAGGGCAGAAGCACGATTTGCATGAGGTGTCAGCACACTTCCTCTTGACTGGTATGGAATTAGTAGCCAAGCAGTAGAAGTCATTTGAACCCCTTTTCACCTACATGTGCTTTCATTCTATACAAACAAAGATTTATAGTCAGATGAGTAACTACATACATTTGTGCTGGAGAGAGTGGTGCTGTAACTTCACTTGTAACAGAGGCGTGGGAGATAACACTTTGCATCATGGAAGTCAGGCAAAAGAGATACAGTTTGTACAGTGTCGCCCTGTTCTTTTGAGTTTTAAAGTTTTCTGAAAGTTTTCTATGCCTTCTTATGTTTACATATTTCTACAGAATTTTCTCACACTATTCATATAAATAATGATTGTTTTGCATTCTTTGTGGGTGGAGAAAATTGATAGACTGTTAGTTTGACCAGTGTGGTTGGAGAGGTGGCAATTTCACCCTCCAATCCACTGTCACTTTAAGGTTGCTATATATTTCAGAATCAGGAAATAAAGCTCTCTTTTTTGGTTCTTTTCTTCCCTCATTTGCATCTGGCATCCATGTGAGTTGTGTCGTAGTGTGACAGTACAGCAGTTGCCTCTATCTGCCTTCTTCTAGCTGAGCCAACACAGAGCACTTCTGCAATCACACTCAAAGGTATAATGAGTGACAAAAGCAATGATAGCTCCTATTGGTGTCAGATACACCTATATGGACTTCTCATACAATATATCTACAGTTTATTTTCCCATAAATCATATTTAAACATCACAGGCAGCACCAGCATCTGGGCAGAAAACCTGCAAGGGAGCCTAAAGAGGCAGGAGAGAGACTGCAAATTCATCAGAGGCCACTTCTCCCCAGGAACCTGGACTGCAAGCCCATTTTCCTCCTGCAGTGCTTTGGGCCATCATTACTTTTTCAGGAAATGTAGAAGTCACAACTTCTTGAAAAGCCACTCCAGAGAGAGCAGGACCCCTTATACACATATTTTTTTCCATGGGACGGTAATGCTACTGCTTTTCCTGAATCACTCGAAAAGTTTCTGTATAAAGAGAGACCTTCCTTCCCCAGATGTGCTGGATCCTGCATTGTGCTGCTTTTCTAAGCACATTTTAACAGCTGTTGCATCTCATTCATGAGCTGGCCGCTATGATTCAGTTTTTATTCTACAAAAATAAAGAATTCTACCTATTCTCCAATAACAGCCCAAATCACTTCAGTAGCACTAATGCAATCTGTAGCGTTTCAGACCATTACTCTGAAAACAGCAATTGTGTTCTGTTTTATAAGTGCCATCTATGTAACAATTTAAGTTTGTAAATCACCTCTGAATCCTTTGTGATGGAAGGTGCTATATAAACTCAAGCTATTATCATTCCTACATTTCACTGCTCCATAAATGAGATACTACAGCTCCTTCCAGCAATATGTCTGTGATCACATAACTCTCCATCCCCAGTATTTCATTTTTACTGGAATTAGTGATTAACATGAACATCACACCCTTTCCTATATCCCACTTCTCTTTGGGGTTTGAATGTTATGCCTGGAAACAGTGCACTGTCTTTCTGTAAGTGGTTTCATTGGAATCAGAGAAGAGCAATTAAATTGGCTATTAGGATGCAAAGTGTGCAGGTCAGTGCAGCTTCTGCCAGGCAAACACACCTTAAAACACAGCCCTTAGATTCCTGCGTGTTTCTGAAAGATTCAGGCAACTATGGCAAAGCACTTCCTGAACAAATTGCAGCAAATAGCTCCTTTACACTTACTCCTTTCCATTATAATTGCTTTAAATGGGCAAAAGTTAGGGAAAACAATTGATTTCCATAAAAAGTTTAAAATAGAAGGCAGTCACTGTCCTGGTCTTCATTCTCCTTTGCTTTCCCCACGAGTTTTCTTTTTTGTTTCCATAGGTTTTCTCTCACCAGGGCCCTGCTGAACAGATCCCATTTGAACAGTATGTTATTTCTCCTCCTCCTTTTTGACGTGCCACAGCAACCTGAGGGAGCCAATACTCAAAAGAGATAACAAGCTATGACAAGTAATGCAAGAAAAAATGGCAAGGTAAAAGTCATTTGACAGCATCCACTTGATATTTCTCTGTAGTGAGGGAGAATGAGGTGCACCAGACACACTGCCAAAATTTCTGTCACCACTGTAAATTAAGTAATGTGGCAAAAGCAATCAGAGAGTTAAAAGAATCTTCTCTTTGCCCTTGTTTGCCTCATTTCTTGTTTTTCTCTTAAACTGCACCACTGGGATGAACCACAAGACTTCCCCTCTCCTTATTAAAAAGGCAAAAACTGCTTATGCAGCAACTGCAGCGGGGCTCTGTTGTTAGCAGATAGAAGGGATGCATGGAGATGAGCTACAAACAGTATCCATATCAGCGAAGACACTTATGGGGAAAAATTGTTCTGTGAACATTACAAATTCTGGCTCTAATTAAACATTCATCTCTCTCTCTTCTGGGGGTGGAGAAGGAAATCATTGTCCTTTTATACTGCAGTTAAAAGTGGAAAACATTGCATCCAGAAATACAAAGAAGAAATATTTTTCTATTCTGTGACAGCAATGAATGCTGAGGGTTATGCTGACTGAAGGTAATTACTACAGCTCTTTGCTTGTTCTTTAGGAAAAAATAAAAAGAACTGTTCATGCCTTAAAATACTGCTTTTTAGAAAAATCTGTAAATCATTCTGAGATATAATTTCTTTAAACAGTTGCTACAAGTGCAGACATGATTCTCCCCTTGTTGAGCTTCCTGGCCTTAAAAAATACACTTGAAGATACATGTATATGAAGTTGAACAAAGAGAAAAACAGATAGAGAAGGAGAGGTGTTCCCAGCTGAGATCAGGTTCACTGAGGGAATTAGACACTCCTCCTTCCCAGGTCTCTGGTGAGGTAAATGAAAGTCATTATAAGTTACTTAAGTGTGGAAAGGAAAATAATCCAAACATTAGATAGGGAATGACCAAGGAATCAAGAATGACCAGTCTCACCTGAGTCCCTTTCTTGCTTTCTCGCACAAAAACATTGGATGAAGAGTGCCAAAGCGGAGAGCTAAGCTGCTTTATGAAAATAACTTAGTGACATTTTGGAAAGGCTTATACACTGATTTGGGAACTTTTCCAGGTTTTGATTCTGTTTCCTTCTTGCCTGTTTAATTATTTTTTCTATTATCTGTGTTTTCTTCCTTTTTTCAGATGGTGAATCCTCTAGGGGTTCACTGAAGTCTGAAGTTCTTTTTTGTGGAGGAAAGAGGGATTGGGGCGGGGGGTGAGTTTGTATCTATCTATAGTAATAAAACATTCCACATGATTGATATAAAGGTTTCTGACTTTTCACATGCACTTGGGAAAGGCCTCAACTGCCCAAACCCATTATCCACATTATGCTCCCATTTGCCTTCAATATATAGGAAAGGGGAAGACTCACTCCAGTGTTTTTGAAGATCTGATGGCAATGCACTGGAGCTCACTTCTACAGAAACATGTGGCACATCCAAAGCAAAAGAGAAGGAGCAGAAGCAAAGAATCATGGAACATCCTGAGCTGACAGGAGCCCACAAGGATCATAGAAGTCCAATTCCTGGCTCTGAACAGGGCAGCCCCAAGAGTCACACCACGTGCCTGAGAGTGTTGTCCAAACACTTCTCGAACTCTGTCAGGTTGGTGCTGGGACCACTGCCCTGGGGGAGCCTGCTGTCAGAGAATACATTCAGTGCAGTAGCTCGGTGTGCTGCTGCAGAGAGATCTGGGGTTGGAGTCCTGGGCAAGAGGCCATGAACTGCCGACCCTTTGCATGACAAAGGCACAGGGATCTGTGGCACAGACACTCAGAGACACAGCAGGAGCTGACTACCCAAGTCTTTCACCTGACTGTACTCCAAGAGTATAAAAACACGCATTTTTTTAAGGCCCCTCCTTGGAGGCACCCAGCTCGAACTATTTTCTTATTGTATCATGATTAAACTATTGTAAGGATCTGAGATGTCACTATTGTAAGATCTGAGACTCTGCTGTGGGAAATGTGGGGTCGAGCTGGTAACAAAACCTGGTCTGATGTGTGGGAGTGGGGGTGTGTAGCTGCAAAGGGGCTTCACTCCTAGCTCAGGTGATGTAAGAGAGTCTGCCAGAGTGGCTTCTGGATCGTTAGATAGAGAAGTTTCCTTAACACTGTTTCAGTGCCTAACCACACTCTAGGTGAAGAATCTTTTCCAAGTATCTAACCTAAACCTCCCCTGACTCTGTTTCAAGCCATTCGTTCAGGTCCTGTCATTGGTCACCAGAGAGAAGAGATCAGTGCCTTCCCCTCCTCTTGCCCTCATGGGATGTTGAAGACCACAGTGAGGTCTTCACAGAACACTCGAGGTGAGGCTGCCCCAGCTCAGAGCAGAGTGGGACAATCCCCTCCCTTGCCCAGCTGGCCATGCTGTGCCTGATGCCCCCTTGATGGCCCTCCTGGCTGCCAGGACACTGTTGACTTATATTCAACTTGCCATCAACCAGGACCCCAAGGTCCCTTTCCACAGCACTGTTTTCCAGCATCTCATTCACCAGCCTGAACCTCTATCCAGAATTACCTCATCCAAAGTGCAGAATCTGGCATTTGTCTGTGTTAAACTTCATACAGTTGGTATGAAGTGTGCAGTAAACAAAATTGGTCTCCAGGTCCCTGAGAACTAAAATTTCTGTTTTCAAGTCACCACCATGGACTCTATCTTCCTTGCTATTTTTGATGGCTCTGCAAAAGTTTATCAACATAAAACAATACAAAGTGACCATTGAGTCCAAAAGATAGGAGTAACTGCTTTCACAGCTTCCCACATCTACAGTGCCATTGAGGAGAAACACAGAAATTCAAGTCTGAGAAATGGCTGATATCTAAAATACTTTTACGCAATTGTGTAATTTCAGATGAAAGACTGAGAAAAAACTTTACTGCAAAACATTGGTGTTCATTGCAGATGATTTGTTCATGGTGCCAAATCACTACATTCCTTTTGATTTCTTTTTCAGATGTTTTGTCCAGTCAAAATCTTGGTCATCTTGTTTCTTACATGCACTCTAAATTTCTGACTATGGAATTCTAATGCCCTAAAAATTCATATAGCTTCTGTATGGACTGAGACCTAGATGGAAAAATCACCAATTTTCTGCTATTACAGTTACTAGATGGTATTGAAGCCATCTAATTTGGAGGAACTAGAAGGAAACAGAAACCTAGATTTTATTTCTAGCTATGTGAAAAATATGTATTTTAGGGCATATGGGGAGGACAGCTGAACAGAAAGAACATGAGTTTTCCAAACAAGTGGATAAAAGTTGGATGTCTCATCTCGATTCCTATCTCTGACTGGAGAAATCTCCTGCAGCCTTTCAGATTATTTATCTATAAAATGAAAGGGAACAGTTTGTTTTCCTTCTAGGTCTTTTAGTATTTGTAGCAAGCTGAAGTGTTAATCATACCACTAGTCTAGCAAATTATGCATAAAAAATTATGGGATTTCACTAAGTTAAAACTGCTATAATCCAGACTGTGTTATACAATACAGAAACCTGTGCTTTAAAGACCCACTATTTAATTTCTAGAAGAACTGCCAGTTATTTTCCTTTATACAGGAAAATGCAAGTAAATACATTTTTAAAATAATATTAATAATGAATAGGTTATTTTGTCACTAAACAGATCCTAGATATGCATCTTTCAGAATACCTTCGAACTTTTAGCCCTGCTTTGAGAAAAAGCATTGAGCAGATGGCCTTCAAACACCTCCAGCAACCTAAATATTTCTGTGATTCACTTGACTGACTAATTTCCGTTTAAAAGGGTAGAAAGCCTATGCCCATTTTTCCTTACTTAAGGATGAGAATCCTCAGAGTTTGTAAACTGAGCTATTAAATGAAGCATGGGTACTATAACCCCATCATTCTTGAAGTTTCACACCACACTAGGAGGTTAAATTAGCTCCCCAGAATTGACAAAAGTAATTTTTGTATGTTAATAAATCAGAAAAATACTCAAAAATTATTTATATAAATAATTAAAATTCCATTTAAACATGAAAGCAAAGATGAAGAAAATCTGGTTTTAGTTTAAGGTACAGGATGAAATAATATGAGCTCAAACATTTATTGGTATTGCTAAATTGCAAAAAACCTGCATGTGAGGTAGTGGAGTGCACCATAAAGAAATAAAAAACAAATGACATTTGTTTTCACCTAAGAAAAATAAAAGAGAGTAAGCTTTATGAAATAAAATGTCCTTCTGTAACACAGAATTCTGTGTGGCTCTTTACCACATTACTAATTTTTCCTGTTAGATAACCAACATCACTTGAGTATGAAACACCAAGAGACAGCTATAATCTTCTTCACTTTCTAACTCAGGTCAAATATTTGTGGAAGGAATGTGTCTTCAAATTATAAAAATACATATGCATTATAGTTTTCTGTCAGTTTGATAGTAGAATGAAGAAAATGTTAACCTGATCACTAAAATTATGCTTTTATTCAAAATGTTACCAGAAAAGTTCATTTATCTATCTGTGTCTTCTGACATGATAAGCAATTAAGTAAAAAATTATAATTTATAATTTGAATTAATATTTAATTTCAGGGCTAAATATTCAGATAAAGCTCTTCATGATGTAACTTCTACTACTATTTAAATTGTTTTGATGGAGAGGAATTTGCAAATATAACCCTAACTTTGTGGAAATCTTCATGGAGAATTACCACCATGAATAAGTATGTAAATGCGGAGACTCTCATAGAATAAGACTGGGAATTTTGGAAAAAACCTAAAAATGAATCATGACAGAAAAAGATTCTACAGGTATTATCTTTAATAATAGTCTCAAAGTTACAAAAACTTAGGTCTGAACTCAAATCTAAAATTCAGTTACAATAAGGTAAGAGTTTAGTTCCTGATCATTGTTTCAATTTGTAATTTACTCCACCTAACCCTGATATGTATGCAGTAAGTACAGTGTTCCTCAGATTTCTAGTAAAATTCATGTCTGAATGACTGCACTGATCTTCATCTCTTGAGAGTAATAGAGGGTGGCCTGTGTGTGAGAGCATGCCTGGCTCATTGATAGTGCCCTGTCGTTCATTGATAGTGCCCTGAAGAATTGAGTCTACCACAAAAGATTAGCTGGTAATTTTACTGAGAGTTTAATGATAGTTGATGACTTTCATGAATAGCAGGTCCTGGAATAAGGATCAGCCTTCATATGATTAAAGGAAAATTCTTAGTGTTTGCAGAAGAAAACCAAAACTGAACCAGCACACATACAAAATATTTGAAATTAGGTGGCCAAATGTAAAAATAGTATGTTCTTTAAAGCTTATGTTATTTTGATCTATCACTTATAAGCAGTTAGTTTTGGGCATGCTAGTTAAACATTTGAGAATGAAATTGTTTTCTGGAAAAGTAAGTTCATTAAATCTGTTTCGGAGCTCAAAACCTCAGTGTTTTGTATTCTCTATACATTGGCTGAGATCTCCCATATTACTTTCACTCTCAAAAATAATCCCACTCTGACAGATTGCCTTAATCTCAAAAAACAATGCAGTAATAAAACCACTGTTGTTATAACATTCACATATATTCCCTTCCACCTTTTTTCAACAATAATGCCCAGATTCTTAGATCTTGGGGTTTTGTGTTTCATCATTATGTTGTTGCTGCTGTTCGGGGGTTTTGTTTGTTTCTTTGTTTTAGTCTTTCACTGATAATCTGAAAGGTCTGCATCAACAGCCTTCAGAATCTTGTTACAGCTTTCTTGTTTCACTGACAGAAATGTCTGATGGACACTGATGATGCTGCTGCCTTCTGTGTAGACCAGCTCTGGCAGACATAAAAATACAGACATTGCTACCTGTAGGCTACATAAATACTTTAAGGCAACCAAGAGCCATGTACTAGGCTGCCCTCTTCTCTCTGCAGGGCATTACACCAGTCATTACTTGCCAAGAGTGTAGTTGTGCCTAAGCCTTGTCACCTGCCTGAGCTGCATCAGGAACTAAAATTTCTTCAGCCAGAGGATTAACACAGAAACATCAGAAGAGTTCTAATTAAGCTGTGGTATAAACAAGGCACATAACCATACAGGCAATGCCATTTGCCCTAAACATGACAAAATGATTGATGAAATGTGGCATTGAGATCCGTTCCAGAAGAAACCTGAATTACGTCTGCTCTTTCTGAAGTGACTTTGCAACAGTCTCACTGACTTCAGTCCAAGAACAAAGCATGTGTACCAACCAGAGAGGGTTGCCACAGTGTGTATTTCAAGCAGCAGCCGAGAGATGTGAAAATCGAATTGACGTTTGGTTGAACAACTCAACTATTTTACAACACTCCTTGCTGTCCCAGATTTATCACAAAGGAGGAATATACTACTTACACCTGGACTGTATTGTATGTGTGAGCAATCCATTTCTATTAATGCCTTTCTGTAGTCCCTTATTCACTAAGAGTTCTTTATGAGACAAACATAATTGCCATTATTATATATACTGTTACTGTTTCATTGAACATATTGTTATTGCTATATTATTGTTATATTGACAAAATGATTGCTAAACCATATTAGAGCAGTATTTATGGCTTAGCATTCTAACCATTTCTTTCTCCTGAAATCTGCTGGAAAAAATAATGGCTGGGAAGCTCCACTGAAGACTCAAATCCCTTTCAGGCCATCAGGATCTTTACTGGAGGACTGAAAATAAGATTACTATCGTAAGTATATTTAGCATATGTGAGTTTCTCATCAGATAGTGGTCAGAGGCAAGATTAGCTTTGAAGCAAGTCAATACTTTAAAGAGACAGACATGTTGGAGAATGTTTAAGAAATGACGCATAAATTAAATACAAAGCCTAATATATTTTCAAATTGTTGGCCTGCCTGTGATACAATTAGTAAAGATATATAAGTTTATCCATAATGGTACAGTTTTCTCAAATATCACTGATTCCTTCTGCAGGAGAGAGAGAGAAGTCAATTTAAGATCCCCAAAATGTATAATCCTGTATACACTAATGCACAAAAGAATAATTACATTAGGGATGTCCTGTCTATGTTAATACCTGACAATGTAATTAATATGTTTATTTATTTCAGTAGGGTAACATTTCTCAAAGTTATGGGAACATCAACCAGCCCAAAGACAGCTAAAGATTATGAAGAAAATGAAACAACATCATTATTACTGGCTATGAGAAGCTTGCAAAATGAAGACTGGAGGCAGGCACAAAGGTGTTAGTGTGGCTGAGGTATATTGCTGAAAAGGTAAAACAGAGTTTGATCCAATGAGTAAATCAACTGGAGTAAATGGAGAAGCAGAAGTGAAGCAGCTTTAAAAAATTATTAAGAGCATCACAAGAAAAAAAAAAAAGAAATTGAATAGTATTCGTTTTGACTTTGGCTTATGATGGAAGTTCTTAATCATTGTCATCTGGACAGTACAGGTTAAATTACAGACAGATTTTATGTAGGAAGACATTGCAAATGGATTAATTAAGGACATAGAGAGCCTGTCTGTTGCTTATACAAGACCCAGTAGAAAGTTTCAAGTGTGTTTCACCCACAGAGGAGGGATATCTGGGAGTATCTCATCCCCTGCAAGAGCAGTACTTAGCTAAAGTGAAGGTCATGACCGAGTGAATGAATTCCAGGCAACATCCAGAGCCTGAGTGCCAGTGCACAGCACAGTGCGCGTTTCTTGGCCGGATCAGCAGGAGTCTGCTTTCCTGCACCTCCATTCCAGCTTGTATGGGTCCTTCAGACAGAGGACATCTCAGCCAAGAAATTTGGCTGCTCCAATTTCCTTCCATCTTATATTACTCCTCCCAAAGGACCTGTCAGAAGTTCTTCTTAAACATGTCAGTGAAACAAGACAGCGTATTTGTCGTTGTCTTTGAGAAATTCAGTCAAAGTTCGCCATCTTGTAAATCCTGAATTCTGCTGCTGCTGAATGCATTTAATATAGAACCAACATTTATGTTGACTAATCTCTAATATTCAGTAAAACTGAAAGAATTAAAAAACATCAGAGAATCTGGAATGAAGATATTGGGTTCCATTTCTTTCTTCATCTCTGGCTTGTCAGGGAAACTTGGACAAGTCATTATTTCTCTCAATGCCATACAGTCCACTTCTACAAAACAGATATGCAAACAACATATATACAAATACCACAAACCTTTAGGATAGGATACTTTCTCCGTAACAGTGTAACATTTGCCTAAGAATGAATCCTTTCCTCCCAACAGCCAGTATCTATAAAAGGGTTAATTCAAAAACACCCTCAGAAACCAGAGAACTACAGGTACTCTTGATACCCTGAACATGTAATATTTATAACAGTCATACAACTTTAATTTTACTTCTTTGCCTTAGAAAAAAAAAAAAGAGTGCAATTTTTCTAAGCACAGTACTGCAGAAAAAAAAAATGAAGCGCTCGTTAGTTTGGAATTTTCCATTCCTTTTTGCTTTTGCCTGAAAGGCAGAGGACTGTGGGGGTTTCATAGTGGAAAGAATTTAGGCCTGTCTCCCTTTGACTTGCAAATTTTAGAAACAGTGCACTATCCATCTAACTGGCTGGCAAGGATTTAATATCCCTAAAGCCAGTCATGAAGCATTGTCTACTCTGCCTCCTCCCCCCTCACCCTTGAACTTGTGTATAAAAGTTCCGTGCATGCAGAATGTACACTCATAACAGTGGTGGTCACTAGTGTCACTATGAGGTGTCAGGGTAACAGCAGTTAGAGGTCTGGCAGTGATACTGCCATAAACTCTGCATTCCCTTGGGCAAAATGATGGCTCACCTGTTAAAACTCATGCTGGTTGAAAATATGGTGCTGATGAGTCAAATACCACAATTAAAAATTATATTTTCACAATATGAACTACCAAGTGGTAAGATATTTTCCCATCACATATTCAGCACTGTATCAGTATGCATTTATATGTTCTTTTTTTATATTTTAGTTTAGAGTAGGTAGTAAGAGACCTAAAATACTAAATAAAAAATATGATCAAAAGTGTACTATCATTGAATTCACTTAAAAAGCTCTTCAGAAAAAAAAAAAATCTTAAGCAATTCCATCTGTTGTCCTCAAACCATACAGGAGTTCTTCTACTGTGCTCATCACACCAGTTACATATTAAAAAATCACTTGTCCAGTATATTTTTGTGGAGTTTTTTCATTCTTTTGACTGATTTGTGCTTTGAAAAGAAGACTTTTCTGGTGAAGGATCTAATTAAAGAGACAAACATGTCTAAGCTAAATTGTGTACATCTTTAAAATTGCTTGATTAGTCATAGGAACAGGTAGGACTGAAAGAAAACCTGCATATTTATTGTGTCACAACTCCCCTGTACTTTCAGGGGCAGAAGGTAATGTGTACCTAAAATCCCATTTGTACATGTTGCTCTCTCAACTGGACATGACCTCTGAATGTAAAAAGGCAGGTTGGTGCAGACATTATCTCCCACAGGGGGAAACGGTGGGCTGCTTATCATCCCATCAACCTCAAAGCCTAAGTCACATTTGACATCAAACCAATGTCACTGAAATGAATGACATTCACATATTGGATGGTACTCAGAACCAGATAAACTAGGAAACTAAGGTAGGAAGACAGGGCCATAGAGGAAATATTGGCACTTTGTTTAATGGCTACTGTGTTCACTTCAGTCCATGTAACAGAGGAAAATAATATGAATACTGCAAAATTCATGCGTCATTTCATCAAAATCCATATAAAGGCAATAGGAATAGTTAAAGACATGGTCTTTTATATTTCATCACTTGTGCTTATGCACTGCTAGAATTTTGTATACACCTAGTTTTCCAAAATAAAACAAGATTTTTAGCACAATGATTAGAAGACCATCTGAAATGCACAGCATGTTTTCTGTAAAAACACACTGTGGCTTCATATTAAGTGTCACAAGTTCTCTCTTACAAAGTATCAGATATGCTGCTCTCAGTTTGTTTCCGAGAATGAAATAAAAGTCCTACAGCAGAATCAAACCAAGCTCACGGTCCCATTTTGCAGTCATGCCAATGGACAAGATATAGCAAATCAGCAACAAACAGATCAGCAGAGCAACCGTATCAGTAAATCACTTGCTACACTCTCAAGAGTTGTCTTTCAAAATGTTGCTTGCATTACTTGAAGAGCTATATTGATTTTATATCTATCCCTGAACTTGTCTGTGTTTAAGTTTAGAGTCTGGAAATAACAGTTAGCTTTTAATAAAGTGCTATTTATACAATCATACTGCAAACAAGGCTGAATTTCACACATACACAAGCGATAACCTGCCTTCCTCCCTTCCAAAGCAAGGAGAGTACTGACAGCTATGAAAGGATATGTGTTTTTTTTTTTTTTTTTCATTTTGGTGATATTGCCTATGTTTTTATTTCCCGCTATGGATCAAAGAAGGAACACCTCATAGCTTTGTTTCTTCTCTTCTATTAGCAGAAAAGAGTAATCTTTACATAACCAATAATTTATTTACTTACATTTTCAAGCTCTGGTGCTAAAATGAGTTGGGCAATTTAATCATGCTTTATTTCTTTGCAGCACCTTTCTGGAGATGTTTTGCTTTTGGAAAATTTTCCAGTTTTCTTTTATTTTTCTATTTTTTTATGCTTGCAGTGGCATCCTGTCCTTTCGCTAGAACAGGACTCAAAGCCAGGATCCAGCTGTTGAGCTCACTCTTTCAACTGGCACTACCCTATTACCATTTTGTGCCATTCTGCCTGTACACCAGGCAGCCAGGAGAATGGTAAGATAGCCAGTTAAGCATAAAAATGTGAAGAGATACCAGAACTACTTACACTCAGTCCAAAAGTGTCCATGATTTGATTCTAGCGAATGCTGTATATTCAAATAATATTAGCAACATTTTACAACATTTGACTGTACATCATCTTCCCACGTTTTACAATGAAAACATCTCATTGTCATAATCTGTGCATCTCCATTGCCCGGCTCCAGCCACTCTTGCCAACAAACATATATTAAGCATTTTTTCCATACATTCTGCCCTAGGTTGACCAATTAACAACATAATTAATTTAGTAGTGAATAAAATGGCTTTGATATTGTGTCGCTCTGTACTGAGGAAGCCTGGCAGCTAAAGGCCTAAGGAAAAAATGGATCCCTTCTCTGAAATCTCCAGGGATCGAGTCCAATGGGGTCAGGAGCGTTACTGGCTCTGACAGAGCGGGACACGCCAACAGGCAGCAACAGCCTGAGCAAGCGTGAATGATGTGTCTATTTGGCAGCTTTTCTGGAGAAAAGAGCTTTGTAATAAAGACAAGGGAAATATGAAAGTAAATCTTGGGTTCAACAAGATAGGGATTCATGGACGACAGGATTGAAGATCTACTTCTGAAGGGACAGCCAGGTGACATAGCTGCACATGAAAGGAAGCCCAGGGTCCAGTCAGGGAGAAAGGCAGGAGGTGTTCAGGAGCTGGAGCCATGGTAGAACCTGTCAGAGCTCAGGAGAGCTACTGTCTGTCCAGGCAAAAAAAACCCCTAATCTTGAAGGAATGTGCCACAGATTCCTTCTCCTGTCCTATGTGATCTTATCCTAAGGACCAGTTTGAACATTACAGAAGAGAAGACTGTAGAGACTTTGTTGAAAGGCTAGCTAAATTAATAAAAAAGTTAAAATTAAGCTTTGGCAAAGGACTGGGTGTAATATATAATCATTGGAAAGATGGCTGGAAAAAAAACTACTAATCTCTAATGTGAGGAAAATTTAAAATATGCAAGATACCCAAAGATGGATTTCAAATACTTAAATGGGGGATTGATGTTATCTGGAAGTGAAGAAACAGAGGCAGAAGATGTGGCAAATGGTAGATTAGATACAGACCCTGCTACCTGGGTCATGGTATATATGGCAGGATAGATCTGCTGGATTTTCTGTAGTGTGACCATAATGTCATTTCAAATCCAAAAGAGGCTAAAAATATTTGTTCAAAGTGTTTTCCTTCTTTCATTTTTCTGGGACAGAGTAATATGACTGTCTGTAGAAGAGCCTTCTTGTGTGTGCTAGGAGTAAGGAGATCTCTGAGAGATGAGGAGAAGAAGCTGCCTTTGCCTTAGCACCTAAAAATTGAACGTTTTTTCAACATGTCCCTTGTACCTTAAAAAGTTCCAGCCTCCACCCATTTGCAGAAGCATGCTGCACTATACTCTGCCCTTTCATTGAATTAACCATATGCACAGAGTCTTTCCTCTACTACACACCCTATAAACTCAGAGAATAAAATTTTGCTCTACTTCCCAAAGGCTTACAGCTCAGTCAAATCAAAAGCAATTTTCTCTAGAAAAACTAATAGCATTCTCCTTCATGACAGCTATTTCCATGCCAATTTCAAGTTTTACCTGTAGCTGAGCAAGCTGTCAGAGTCTACAAATATTCTCTGTAAAAGGGGAAAAATATGTTTTATCTTGGCCCATACCAGGAAACGGCTCAACCCATGTTCAGGCACAGGGGATTCCCAGGTAAATACGCAGCAGGAGCATTTTCAGCCTCCAAGTGAACACTGGCAAGTTTTAATTGACTGAAACCAAGAAGTTCATATGAAAACTACTATGTGAGTTCAACATGCAATGCAATCCATAAAAGCCCATAATTGCATCTGAAAATTTGGTAGTGACTCTTGCTTCAAATAATAACAGCAAACAAAAGGCATTTGAGAAAATGAGCTTTGATTTCATGTTTGTTTTGCATGCATGGCAGAAGCTGCACATCATCAGTTTCACTCTTCCCTGTGCAGAGGCATTCACTTGCTTAGCTCCTGCCATTTGTTCAAGCATTGTAGGCAGTAACCAGGAAGAAAGACCTGTTTAAAGGTTCAGGATAAAACAATTTAAAACCACAAAATGCAGCAGTAAAATGTATGAGTTTTAAAAATCCTGCAGTCCTCGTGGGCCTTGGATTGCCATTGCTTGCTCTGCAGTATTGAAAATCAGGCCACCTACTTATGCCGCAAAGAGAATTAAAACCTAATTGAGGCATCTTTGCAAAGTCCTTGCCATCATCTTTAAGCCCATGATTCTACACCTTAAAAAGTGAATCAAACCAACAAAAAATGCTAACCCTGACCTAGTAAACAGTAAAAACATCTTGCCTTTTCAGAGACTGCTTGCACTCAAGTCCTGTCTGACATTTACCTCATGCAATGTGGTCTAAGGTGAAGAAAGGAACTTTTTTCCCTCCCTCACAATTTCAATTTTTCATTTTGTGTGGGAAAAAAGTTATAGCTACATTTCTGTTTCCATTGAGTGTTATATAAGGCTTTATGTGAGAAACCAAAGGAGTTAATTTACATCTAAAACTGAATTAGCACACACAGGAACTAAAGCATGTGAGAAGTGCTGAGATACTTGTTTGAATACGATAATAATTTTATTTATTTACGTGGTCTGCATGGTTCCTCTGGTAGACAGAACCAAGACACTATTTATAAGTGATGCAGCATGATAGAGTCCATCTATCCTCTGATAAAATAATAGTAAAGCTACATACAACCTTTTCTGCTTAGTCATTTTCATTATTTCTGATGTTACTGAAAGCCTAAACTAATATTAACTTCTGTATTATGTATGGTTATTCCTAACATGTATATTATACAACCTCAGAAAAACCTCTGAGAACTATAAGCCAGAAATAATTAAAAAACAATGTAAAGTAACCTGAGCATTGTTCTCGATTAAGTTGTTTTCTAATATTCAAATATTTAAAATTCTAATATCAAACAGGAATGTGCACAACTTTAAGAAAATACATGTGTACATATGTGTATACATATGTATAATTAAAAAATTAAATTTTCATTTCTAAAATTAATTAATCAATCTTATTACTGGCAGTTTACAAAATTTGCTGGACTTGTTCCTTTCAATGGCAAAGCTGAACACACTTTCAGAGTGATAATTTCTAGGGTTAATTGTCATAGTTTCCTTGACGCAATCTTCTCCACCAGCTTTATTTTATCGGCCAGAGTACCAATATGCCATGATTAGCATAAATTAAACTAAATATATTCAGTGGGTTACTATATTATTTTATGCTAATCCATTTATTTATTTATTTTTAAACATTTCAAGGTTAGGGATGGGTGAGCACTGTGATGGTGAATTCCTAAGCCAGCTTGTTCAAATTCAGCTCAGAAGTGCTTAAAAACTGTGTGATTTTTTTTTCAGAAATGTTAAGGAGAAAAAATTCGGTGTGAAAAATGTTGCCAAGTACAAACTGCTCTATCATTATACACTGACCTTTTAGGGCTGTACTGATGGCACACTACTGTGAGGCAAGGAACTCAATACATGCAACTCAACTGCACGAGCAAAGGAAAAAGAACTGCCAAGTAAATTTGCTTGCATGACTCAAATGAGAGGCTTTCCTGCTGGTAATAGATATATCCTGATCTCCTATTACCCCAAGTAATGGTCTTTCAGATTTTGGAAAGGACTTCGCATATGTCGAACTGGTTCATGCCAGCTGCCCACAGCATTACTCACAAAGGCCCTCCTTGTGAATCTGCTGACAGAAGGTAAACTGGAGAAGGCTGGAGAACGAGCCAGTGGTGCACATGATCAATCAGCTGATCAGTCAGCTGCGTGCGTTGGTGCCTCTGTGGTCTGACAGGAAAATCTCTCAGAACACATGTGAAGAGGCACATGTAGCATGTTTATCACTGAGTGACTCTCTCCTCAGGACAAGATCTAACTCAAAACCACAGTCAACAAATATTTGAAAAGTTATTGAAGGGAAGTCTACAATATTCCATCCTATCTGCCAGCACAGCTCGTGCAAACCCACTGTACCACATCATGTAGAAATGAAACCAGCAGTGAGATTCACAAAACACTTGCATGTGACAGCACAATAAAGACATATGCTATTCCAGTTTGTCAAGTGCGCAGCAATGTAAGAGGTGATGGGTACAGAGGCAGACCTTAAAGGAAATGGAAAGACAGGATGAGATTTTTGTCAGAGAGTTTTAATGAAGTTGGCGGGTAGAATAGCTGAAATAGAAAAAATATGGTGAAATTATAATTGTTCCAACTGCTTTTGCACAAGCACTTCAGCTTGTCATTTACTGAAGATGTTAAAATTATCTTTGTTCTCTATTATCAAATTTTAAAGTATCTTCTTGTTTGTCCAGTTATATATATGAAAAATTGTGACTCTTACTTCTGTTCCAAAGAAAATTAAGAAAGACTATGACAGTACAGATAAAGAAGAGACACAATCCCTGTGTATGCAGGGACAGAATTAAACACAAGGGTCCATCCACTGTGGAAAAAATAAAGGTCATGTCCAGAATGCACAGTTAAGAAAATGCAAATTTTAAGTGCCTGGGATAGAGAACACACAAATTGATCACTTAAAGTATGTCTTTATAGTCTCTGCCATATTAACTGATAGCCATAGGCATCTTTTATGGTCTTAGCTTAAATTAAGTGCCAAAGTGGCAAATGAGCTGTACATGTTCTGAGCATTTCACAATAACAGAAAACAGATGAAGAAAACATCAAATGAGAACCATGTCCCGCTAATAACTTACAATTTCTACTAACCATTCAAAAACCAGTGTTGCAAACTAACTAGTCCTGCTGGTGGACTGGCTGGTCTTATCACATGTTTCCTTTCTATATATCACAAGAGCTAATATTTATAGGGCAGGAAAAATACATGACAGAAGCTTCTGCCATCCAGAAGTGTATGCCAGCAAGAATTTGAACTGAAAGCCTTCAGTTTGGAAATTAGAATGGACAGCAAGGAAGGGTTAGAGCCTTTAGTTGGATCTTCATTTTCAGGGCTCATATGCTGTGGATGCCAAGTCTCAGACAGGTCTCTTGTTTTGCTGTCCATGAGGCTGCTCCTTCCCCAAATCCAGCAGACAGGTGTGAGCCCTCCCTACTGGCAAGTCAGTGGGCAACTGAGATGAGAGCTCTGGTTAAAGCTGAGGTAACCCTTGTGAGACCAGCACCACAGCAGTTAGCACCTTGTAGGACCCAGACCCTCATGAATTATATGAAAACTGTTGTCAGTAGTAACTGTTGACTATGGAAAGCAATTTAGAAATATGTATGAGTTTAAAGCACTTGAAAAAAGGGCAGCTAAAAAGAAAAAAAAGCACGAAAGCAGATACCGGATGCATTGTATCACATAAATCATAGCAGCTTTCCTTCACAATGATTTTCAAGATGATATCTGAAAGGATCAAAACCTATAAGCATTAAGAAGGGTGTTAGATGCTGAAAGCCATCAGAATCCCTTGTTCTATCACTCTGAATACATTATTGCATCTCCCTTTCTAATGCTGAAAATGGATAGATTTTCAGATAAAAATTAGGAGAAGCTGAATTGGACTCCCTCTCTGGATTCTTGTAGTGTATGCATTTTCATAGTGTTTTGTGTAAAGCATTCAGGGAAAAAATCGCATGTATTTATGGTCAAATTACTGGCAGCTTAGCTTTGCAAATGCTGTAATTTAACTGTTTAACAGTAAATTAAATTTACAGTTTGTAATGTAAATAAATTCTTTTTAATTCAAATAATGGTAAACAATACATGTATAATAGAAATTTTTTTTAACAATGACAGACTATTTTCACAACAGATAAAATTTACTTATTTCAGCTTGTATTTATTACTAAACAGTCTCATGATAACAGAGATTTTTTCCAACTATAAATGTGTTAAAACATTTAAGTTTAATAGTGGAATCTTGTCATATTCGGGTACAGTAATAGAATGTCATAAAATCCTATTCCAAATTGCAAACTAAAGCATAAAAATTAACTTTATATACTAATGAGAACTAGTTGAAATTACTGCTATGTGGTCAGAAAATAACGCACTGGTTAAAATTTTGATTCTGCTTTACATATTTTAAAAAAGAAATCCTATTTTTTTTTTAATATTTCTAAAAGAATCAGAAAGAATTTAGGCTTCAGTTCTGCCAGGATGATCTCTGCTAACAAATGTTGATACTCTATCAAGCTGTTCTGACTTTAGTCCTCTAGGGTGTGCAGATGCAGACAAGTTTGTAAGATAAGGGCCCTTATGTTAAAAATTCATAGGAAAGGTCATGTTTCTACCATTTCTGAAGTGCTGAGCAGATCAATGGAATGCACAAAACAAGACAGGAAGACACAGAAATTGTTTCCTGCAGACTGGCACTCCTGGAAGCAGCACTTAGGAAATACAGAGGGTTAAGTATTGCCGCCACTACCCAATTTTGGGGCATTCTTTACTTCTAGCCTGCTGATGATTTGGAAGTGAGGTCTGGAGACAGAGAGTCCCTCTTCCACTTGCAGGAGCAAGCACATGGACACCTTCAAAGGCTCCTAATGAAGTCAACATGCTCAGCTGAGATAACCCACTTCTTAAAAAACAGGACAGTTTTGTGGGAGCCTTCTAGCAAGAAAGCAAGGGTAAATCTCTGGTAATTACTTCCCTCTGGTGCTGACCAAAAGCTTTATGCCACAGAGAGGCCATGCCCAGAGCAGGGGGTTCCCCACCACGCATGGTGGGCACAGTTTAAAAGCCCACACTGACCAACACAAAAGGAAACACTGAGCTGTGCAGCACTCCTCTGCTTCAGGTCCTATGGCATGAACGTGGCCGCACTAACCCCTGTTTAGTCTTGGGCTGCAGCCAGTCCCACTGGAAGCTTTTCCCTTTGGATTAAGTTCTCAATGTATACCTTTTTGTACCTAGCACAACCTGACCCTGAATTCCAACGGCCAGCAGTAAGAAAGTCACAGCAACACAGGGCTTATCTCGCACAATCACAATTACCCTTTTGATACTTTTCTTTCATTTATACCGGAGACTCTTAGCTTGCTTTCTATTTCATCTGCTTCCCAGAGACCAAATTTACCTCCCTTAGCAATGTTTTGCCCCATAAATGAACACTTCATGATAGATGCACTACTATACCTTACACGTGACATTTCCTGTAGAGCAAAAAAGGCTCTTAAAGGGACTTTGTGACTTTACCCTACTGAAGCCAAAGAGGCCCAGATATAATTAAGGATGGCAGTTGGCTGGCAGTCCCTCAACAGCAGCCGCACCATGTCAGTCCTTTTGAAATCAGCAAAATAAAAAGAAGGTCATTCAGAACTGTGTTTTGGGGCCAGGAACTTGCAAGAGAACTGAAAATGATCTAAACTAACAGCCTGGTACCATTCAGAAGTACACTACAAAATAAAGCATGCTTATTGATGATTTGGAAGTAGAGGTCGTAATAGTTGTGTTTCTGAAAGCTCTGAATATTATTTTCTGAGATTTTCCTCTTCCTATATAGCCAATGCTTTTATAAAGGCATTTTGTTTAAACCATATCTATTCTACACTCATATGTATTCTTTTGAGGATTACGTGAGCTACCTTAACTCACCTTGAATAATATTGCATTCAGCACACACCCCCACTGAAGCTGATATAGGCTTAGGTTCTAGCTAACATGAGGACTAGCATCAGAATCTGCCCCTTACTGCTGGAAAACTCAGACAACATCTTACCCTCACAAAAAACCCAAAGTGCTTTACAGATTGAATATGCAGCAACTGATCACTCAGGCTGAGGTGTCCTCAGGAATCTCTCATCAGTTGTACATGAGGTACGCTAAGACTACATCTAAGATGGCACGTTTTCAAACATAAGCTGAAAATATGTAGAAGTCTTCTAAAATGAGGGACAATCTAGCTATTAAGAGCAAAATCAGCTCCCATCTTTTAGCTGTTTTAAGTCACTGACAGCTGGTTCAGTCTTCCCACAAGTAGCTCTAGCTTATTTAAGAATGCTTCATTTTTTCCTGTACCACCACTTTCCATTTGCTATTTCCTGCTTTAAAAAGAAAAAGAAAAAAAGGTAGCTCATTGAAAATGTAAATTATATAAATCGTGTATCAGAAAAAATTAAAACATGAAAGTCAAAAGCATTGCTTTACTTGTTTTACAAATTACAGGAGTTGAGACCTATGTCTCCACATGCTGCCCCAGAGCTGTGCCAGAGCTCTGCCCACTATATCACAATGCCAGAAAGAATGCTGCCGAGTTAGTCCTTGCAGTTTTCTCTGCAATGGAAATATTCCTTGCAGATTCTCTTTAGTTTAGTCAATTTTTAGTCAATTGAATTTCCAAGCAGTCATGTTCTGGTGATGAAAAAGCTGTTTTCCAAGTGCTGCAGGGAAACATGATTTTATTTCTATATTTGTTTCCCTTGGAATTTAAAAATAAATGTGACCAACATCTCTATCACAGGTTCTGAAAGAAGCTAAATTCTAGACCAAGCTAAAAATGAATTTTAAAAACATCCATTTCTTCCAAAAGTGAAAACAACAACTTTGACAAAATAAGAAAGTGAGCAGTACCACTAAAGTGATGTGTTGTCCTGCCACTCCGCCTTGCGCTTGCCTGGCTTTCTTCTATGCATTTAAAAATAACACAGATACTTTCACACAGAGCATCTCTGTGATGCTTTTCATTTATCTGGTCCTTTGCACTTCCAGCTAACATCTAATGCAGGAGGTCCCAGCTCTGTTGTGAAGGCATCTTTACAAGAGAGCAAGCTGTGAACTGCAGTTTGTGCAGGAGCCACACTGCTGGACTTTAACAGCAATTTTCACTTAGCTCTCAGCATCCAGAAGCCACTTTGCATTCAAGTGATCCTAACTTAAGCAAAAGGTATACAATGCACAAAAGAAATAAAATGAAAAAAAGGGAAGTGCTATTTTCCTCCAGAAAAATGTAAACTTTGCCTGTTCACATTCTCATAAACATATAGTGTTCTCATAAACAAAGGGGAAAAAAGGGAAAAAATGGAAAAAAGGAAAAAAAGGGGAAAAAAGGGAAATTCTGCCTGGACTGAGAAATCTGTTGGCAGGGTTGTGCCTTCCAGTCCTGTACAAGAGACAAGGTAGTACAATTTTCATTAAGCTTTCTAACTGTGTCACAGCAAAACTGGAGCCATGCCACTGACTTATATTCACCCTCCAGTAAAGCAGCAGCTTTCTCCACCTCTTGTTTGACTTCAAGGATTTTATCCAGAACAGTGGCATTTTTGCAGTGAGAACTGTGCCTGCTAATATCATTGTGCTCTAAGTTCAAACCCTGTTTATGACAATAGCGAGAGTATCTAATTATGACACATTTCTAAATACAATGAATCAACCATAATCAGCGAGCAGGATTTGATAAAGTTCTGACACAAATTCTGCTTTAAAATTCCATGCTTTCATGTGGAGTGGACACATGAAAATCAGGGTCTGTGGAGGAAAAATTAACAAGTCTTTGAAAAAAAACCAAAGCTGCATAATCTGTGGTATTTCAGTTGGTCTTTATCCGCAAAATCCCAGATCTTTGTTTAAGCTACAAACAGACTATAAAAATCAGCTTGCTGGCCTCTCTCCTTATTATCCACATCCCTGCACAAATCAAATGAAGCTTTTGCTGTAAAGCTGATAAAAAACACCACACACATGAGCAAGCTGATGTATTTAAAAAGTGGTTATCATTTCTAATCCTTTCCTCTCTCTCCAGGGAATATCATATTTCCAAGGAATATACAAAACTCCACTACTGAGCACACATCAGCACTTATACTTGTTTTGATTAGGGATTTTCTAAAATAACAATGAATGAAGTAGTCTGGCATTATCGTTGATTTTTAGCACCTAGGGGAGCAGTATGACAGTCATCCAATTGTTTAAAATCACTGAATAGCCAGGACCAGTTCTGACAAATATTTGTACTCACATAATCTATTTCAAAACCTCACAAAATGAACTACAGTACCTGGTTTGATATCAGGCTGATGCTTTTGCCATTTTTTTGTAGATAACCTTTGTAGAACCCCACATGTAACCCAGAACAAGAGAAGTGGTCACAGATGCTAAACTTATGCCTGAGCTCTCAGCAGGCAGGCACTGGGATTCAGGTTGTTGACTGAGATGCTCTCCAGTTCCACTTCCTTGCCAAACAGAGCAAATTTTATTATTTAATGTAGACATATCCAAATGATATATCTAGATCCACTTTCGACAACCAAGTTTAGATTCAGGAAAGGTCTAATGCTCATTTCACACAGATGTAAGTCTAGTCTTGCAATTTGCTGCAAGCCAAGGAGTGACAACACTGGGAAACCAAGGTGGTGTAAGATTGAGGTCCCACCTCATAGAATTCAGTTTTTCAAACTGATTTGTTACAGACTCAAGCCAAAACCTAGGAAGTCTGACTTACAACTTGTGCAGAGAGGTTTAAATGTCTCTCTCTCTGTGCACCGTAGAATTTTGTCCGCACAGAAACTGTCTTATACATAACACTGCAGCCATGAGTTATGACTTTCAGACTCTCGAAAATATACACAAACACACACACACAAAGAATATAGAACAGAAACAAGTACTTAATTTAATTGATAAATTTCTGATGGCTTCAGAATGGAGAAAGGTGTTTCTTCAACGTGGGCTGGACACAATGAGTCTTACATTCATGACAGAGGTTTGTGTGTCAAACACCATTAACATTTCATGTTGTGTGTGATTTTTAACTTGTGTAACATACCACATGCGTTATGCTACTTAGATTCTATCAATTTAGTCATGTCCTAAGAGCCTCACCTTTTACATGAAGGCAAGTAGGCCATTTACATTTACAAGCATCATAGGGAGCAGGGTGAGGTAACAGCCTGCTCCCTGTCAGGCAGTGGGTGACCTTGAAAATAGAAAAAGACAAGGAAATGGAGATGAATCTACTAATTTAACAAATCTGTGCTCTTCTTAATTTTTAAGTGCTGGTAAACAGCAGGAACAGCACTTCAAAAGTAGCCACAGAAATTTGAGGATTATGAAATATCAAAATAAAATTTACTCACTGGATTTAAGCCAGTAACATCTGTAGAATTTTTTCCTGTAAATAAGGTCCTTCTGTTTCATTTTTTTTTACATTAAAATACATAAAGCAAAACCTCAAGCCTAATTTGCTTCAGAAGCAGCACAGACAAGTAGCTGTTTGAGAAAACTAAATTTAATTGAACATGGATATGTAATTTAAAGAAATAGAAACAAAACTGACACTAAAGAAGGAGTAAGCATGAATTCCAGCAAATTCCCCTCTCTTTAGCTAAAGGAAGTTGTCAGGGTTGTTTTGTGCTTTTTTTTTTTTTTAATTTGGCAATTTCTGTTAAACAAATAATCAGACAAAACAAATAAAAACAGAAGTAACACCTGTGCAGTCTGACATGAGCACAGACTTAAATTGGATTCAAGTTTTAACAGCCGCCCTCAGGTGCCTGAGGAATCATAGCAAGGTAATTCAAACACTGTTAGGCCAGTTTTAAATGGACTTCTGTCAGTTGAACAGCTGATAAAAGCCATCTGGACAATCAAATACTGCATAGTTCAAGATACAGAAAGTGGTGAATATATGTAAGCCCAATCAGTCTGAATGACAGATCTGCCTCCTCACTGCCTTGTTTTTTGTTACTGTTTTTGACAGCTATATATATTCCATTTTCAACAGAGTTCAGGAGTCCAGGCCCTATCTATATGGCATTTTTAATTCACATCTACACAAATGTCATGGTATTTCTCCAGGGAAAAAAAAAATGTAGAAGCTGATTTTTGTGTCAGCTAATAAAATTATTGCATAGTTCATTCAATTATATTTTCTTAGCCATGTATCTATGGGGATACCTAACACTTACAAGGCAAATGACAAAGACAAGATGATGCAGTCTACACAAGCTGTCACTACTACCTGAAAAGATATAAATGAAGAAGTGGTATGGGAGAGGCTTGGTCTTTCCCATGGACCTAACAGGTTACCTCTGCTACCCTAAATGACAAAGCTATGAATCACTAACACTTTAGCCACACAAATCCAATGTACAACTTCCATGGGATTTGCCCTTTTCTATCAGATATTTAATAACAGAGAGAGACCAGAATTTATCTTCTCCTCTAAGATGCTTTCTCGCCTATGGGAAACTTGGAAATACAGACTGACATTATCCTAGATGCTAAAAACTTAACAGTTGAAAATGCTGGCTGTTTGCAGGACCAGTTTTTTTCCATGGCATAGATTTGCTCTTTAAATGTGCTTTGATATACAGGTCTGCATTTTCAACTGCATTAGTAATATCAGCCACCTAATCTTACAGTGGCTTGCCACACACAGGAGGCATTTATGTCCTCTTCCTGCCCATGACAATCCTTCCCTCAACCATGCAAGTAACTTCCATTGATTTTCTTGAAAATTAGATGAGTTGGAATATTGAAAATGAGGCCAATTTTTATAGCCTTAAACACATGTTTTTGGACATATTCTAGGACCCTGTTGTGGACACTTGTTGGCATTCATCATCCTCACAGTGCAAAGTGCTGCCTTGGTAATAAGGAATGGAGATACAAGAACACATCTAAGTAGAACTGGTGTGTGTTGCAAGCAAAGACAAACACTTTATTGCAAACATCACATCCAAAATTCACACCATCTAATTCCATCTGAGACTTCTGGACTTCTATGTACAAGAAGGTCAACTAGAAAGTCTTTGTAGAAGGTAACTCTCTGATGAGCCGAGGCTCCCAGAACCTGTGTGTGTGGAAAGATAGTTTGAGCTGTCTGATATCCATCTCCCATGTGTGGAAGTGTTCAGGATAGGCAATCAAAAAAAGCATCTCGACTTTTCCAACAGAAAAAGTCTTACCTGAATTAACTGTTGCAATCTGAATAGACAAGATTTCGATCCTATTAGCTGCATCGCTTAGACCTCCACTTGTTGAGGTTTAACTTAAGTCACAAATCACAGCAGAAGGCAGCAGTTTTATTTAGCATCTACAATATATGTGCTAATACATTGTTTGCACAGTGTAATCTACAGATTTTGGTTCTGAATTGAAGAAGAAAAAAGTTTGCAAAAGCACAAATTTTCACGACAGTTACTGGATAGGAATCCCTGAGTATAGGATTTTTTAACCTCCAGGACAATAAAAATGTCAGAGACAAAATAAATGAGAGCATGGTAATTTTCCTCATAAAAACTAGAGGTTATATTAAAAAAAAGGCTGAGAAAGGCTGTGCTCAAATGGAAACTGTCTCTTCTCCATTGATAATATGATGCAGCCAGACATACCACAGAAGATTAGAAGTAACCTGCAAGGTTTTATTACCTTTGATTTTTAGCTCTGTGCTACATAAAATTAATTTGTATTTTGCACTAGAAAATGCATGGCATAGGATTAATGATGCCAGCGTGGAAGAAAGGATTTTTTTTTCTCCTGTGGAAGACCTGTGAATTCTTCTCAGACCTCAAACAGTACTTACAGCAAGAGAAAAATATTTGCTTTGCAATTTATGGCACTATACAACTCACAAGAGGCCCAGTTTAGATCATGCATGCTTTCAAACTTCTGGTTATATAGCTAGTCCTCACTGAGCCTGATCTTAGAACCAGATTTGATCTCTTAGAATGATATGCAGCTTAGCACAGTATTTGGCAATTTTCCACATCCTGAGAAAACAGCAGTTCCCATGCTATTTCAGCACCTTCTATCTAAAATCAGACAAAATGTGCCAAAGGTGACAATACCAGAAAAATAAGAGCAGTAAGTAATAGTAAAAGAAGAAGTCAACTAAAGAAATAATTTTCTAATTATGCAGCATCTTGTCCAAAACTTCAGGAAGGGTGATCTGAAGAAAAAATCTGATTTTTTAGTGAAATTTCAGGAACTACAACTGAGTGGATTTGTGTTTTCTTCCTATCATCTATACATAACTAGAACAAAACAATTCATATTGCACTTATTATTTCCAGAATTTTTAGAATACTGCTTATCCAGGTCATATGTTGCCTTTCAGAAGAGATAAGACCTCAGAACACTGAAAAATTAGAGGGAAAAAAAAAATCTATCTTGACATCTACTTTAAACAAACCCCAGAACATAATCACTATGCTGTTCAGGTGCTAGGTTTCCCTGCATGGCCCTTATTTGCTATAAGCCAAATACTGACCCTCAATTACATCTTAGCAATAAACACACTAAAAAGAGTATTTACAGAATCACTAGGTTGGAAGAGACCTTCAAGATCATTGAGTCCAACCCATGCCCTAAAACCTCAAATAAACCACGGCACTGAGTGCCACATCCAGTTTTTTTTTAAACACATCCAGGGATGGTGACTCCACCACCTCCCTGGGCAGGCCATTCCAATACTTTATCACTCTTTCCATAAAAAACTTTTTCCTAATATCCAGCATAAACTTCCCTTGATGCAGCTTGAGACTGTGTCCTCTGATTCTGTCAGTTGCTGCCTGGAGAAAGAGACCAACCCCCACCTGGCTACAACCATCTCTCAGGGAGTTGTAGAGAGCAACAAGGTCACCTCTGAGTCTCCTTTTCTCCAGGCTAAACAACCCCAGCTCCCTTTGCCGTTCCACACAGGGCTTGTGTTCCAAGCCCCTCTCCAGCCTCGTTGTCTCCTCTGGATGCGCTCAAGCGTCTCAACATCCTTCCCAAACTGAGGGCCCAGAACTGGACACAGCACTCAGGGTGTGGCCTCATCAGCACCGAGTACAGGGGGAGAATGACCTCCCTGCTCCTGCTGGTCACACCATTCCTGATACAGGCTGATTTGTGGTCTGTCTTTCTCCTACCTCCTTCTGCTGGGTTTACCCCCCTGGCAGATACAACAAACTTTTACAACCCCTCATTTTCCCCTGTACCAGATATCCCTCAAGGTCTCAGGTCTCATTTCTCTGGTCAGCCTCAGCAGTGACCTTCTATATCCAGCTAGAAAACTTTGGTCCTCTGGTAGGGCCCCTGCTGTCTCTTTTCATGCACTGGAGAGGAGGGGATGAAGTAAGTGGCAGATAATAGGAGCTTGGAGGAGCTCCGGTGTCCAAATTCTACAGAAATAAGAATAATAAAATTGTTCCCAACTGTGTTAAATTTGTATACTGTGACACTTTCTGAGATTCTGAAGTGTGGTACTCTTTTAATTCCAAAAGACACTTGTCTGGCCACAGAGATGGAGTATTAATGAACACTTGTGTCCCAATAAACTTAATAGAAATAGCAGAGTCTGATCAAACTTCAAATGAAAGGTAGGTGGTACTCAGTAAAATTCTGCATAGCAGTGTATTGCTGTTTGAACAGGAAAAGGGCTGGACTGAATCTTGCAGTTTCTTACTTTAACAAAAAATTTGAAAAGAAGAATCCTAAAACTCAAAACCAGACAAATCCAGATATCTTCTAACAGATGGCTCAGTTAGGTGGGATGAATCAGTAAAGTCCTAGTTTCAAAGCATTTCAAGGAACACAGAATCATATAATAGCTAGAGTTAGAAGGGACCTTAAAGATTGTCTAGGGATCCTTGCAGCTATAAGCCTAAGAGTGCCTGGTGAAGGGAAAGTAGGCTCAACACCTGGAATGTAAACATAACCAGAGAGGATAAACAGATGGTTCTTTCTACTAAGAGGCAGGGAGCAGCTCCTGGAGCCAATTCAGCTTCCAACCACATGGGAATTATGGTCATCCCAGAGACTGCAGAGAGGCACTCCTGTGTGTCACACAGCATGGTGCTATGCACTGGCAGCTCAGGAGCTGGTAAGGGTAACGAGTCCTTCACAGAGGGGATCCAACAAGCCAGAGCCCCTTCCTGCCCTCTCCCACTTTTATGTTCTCAGATTATGCTATAAAGACAGGCTGAGAGAGATGTGTTGTTTCAGCCTGAAGAAGAGAAGGCTCCAGGGAGACCTTATAGCACCTTCCAGTACTTAAAGGGGGCTGCAAGAGAGTTGGGGAGGGACTTTTTAAAAGGTGATGTAGTGATAGAACAAGGGCTAATGGCTCTAAACTAAGAGGGTGGATTTAGATGAGCTATTAGGAAGAAATTCTTTACAATGGAGGTGGTAAAATGCTGGAAAAGGTTGCCCAAAAAAAATAGACCTGTGGATGCCCCATCCTGGAAGTGTTCAAAGCTGGGCTAGGTGGGATGTTGCAGTGTGCAGTGAAAAGCGACAGTGGGGCTTTGAACAACCTGGTTTAATGAAAGATGGTCCTGATCTTTAAGGACTCTTTCAAAAAAAAAAAACAACATGCTATGCCTCTATAACTAAATATGGTGTAATTTGAAGTATAATAGTAGAAATAAATAATAGATAAACAGAGTGGCAAATGATGAAGAGGAAATCTAAGAAGGAGCTGCTTACTTCAGTCCAGTAAATCTAAAACTAAGTCAAAATTTTAGACCAATACTTTGATGAAGAGTGCTGGAGCTCTGCCATGAATTAACAAGAAAATTATTTTTCTTTAAAATATACAAGAGCTAGCTGGACACTAGCTTATCCAGGTAATTATCAAATGAAAGAGAACTGTATTGCTGTTGTACTGCTGTTGTATTGCTGTGAACCTGCATAAATACTTTTATAATTATTGATGGTTTGGCCAATCTTTGTTTTAGAAGACTATGCATTTTAATATTTTTTGCATAAAATATGTTCAGTTACATTGTCTGGTATAGGAGATTTACTCATAAGTAGATCAAATGTTATCTTTCCTAGACTGCTTTTCAAATAGGAAGGCTATATATGCATCATATTTTACCAAGTTTGTTGTGCCAGAAAACTGGGTACACTAATAATTATTTTATGGAAAAGCCAAAGTAAAAGTAAAAGTTTCATAACTGATGGTGAGACTCTAAATGAATAAACCAATATTTTTAATGATGATTTTTCTTTTCCTCAGATGCCTGTATATAATGGCAAGTATGGATATATTAATGAGAGGTTCACATGAACACTTGTAAAAATGACTGTAAGAATTAGTGGCCTCTGAAAATTCTGCTCTGTGTTCTTTTGACTCATCATTGCATAGGTAAGGCACAAAAGTATATCTCAAAATCCTGGTTTTTTTTAAACGCTGTTGACTTGAATATAATTAGTACAGCAGGATGCTATTTTCTTGTTGCTTCCTTCCTTAATAACTAAACTAACTAGACATATCAAACATCATTTCATAAATTAACAGTGATGAAAATAGTATAACTACGATGGTATAAAGAAGGAGAAGAGTAAGATATAAGCAGTCAAAAAGCATCCAAAAAAATGTTTTTCAGTGAGAATGAAAATCATATAGTAATGTGCATTTGAAACACTGTATTGTGGTATTGCAACGCAGCTGTCTGATGCAGGCTCCGAGCTCTTCTCCTCTCATACTAAAACTGTTCCAAAATTTCACGGTAAATGACTCATGGTTGTCCCTTTCAATCCAGCTGACTTTTGCTCTCAAATTCAAAGCACACAGAAGAAGTACAGTTTAGATCCTATCAACAGGTCTAGAGAAATGTGTCATGGTCTGGTGAATAAATGTATCAGTTTCATAAAGACAAATTATATATATGCTGTGCAATTCCCATAAACCTTACTTCAAAACAGAAGTGACAGAAGGGGAATACTCAATTGGCAAGACATGCAAACCAGAAAATTCTCACATACCAATATCATATCATTAAAGCATTTCTTAAAAATGGTTTTAACATGCTCCCTGTAAACAATATCTTTTGTTTGCTGTCTCTGCTATTAAACTAGCTCTTTCAGTAGATACTAAGATGTCTTTAAACAATCATTCAACTTAAGCAGACTTGAATGACTATCTCATAATACCCTATACAAACAAGCAAAATAAAATAATTACATTCTTCTCCTTTCTAGTAGGACATCCAGAAGTTGGGTAATGATGAATGCCTGTCCTTGCTAACTCTCTTGCAGGCCACTTCATTACTTTGTTGTAACAAAATGCACTTGTGCTGGCCCAGTCCATGGAAAGCCCTGTTCTGTAGACTGTGCCATAGTTCTCACTGACTGCTTCTGCTGAGAAGCTACATTGCCATTTCTGTCCTAGATAATGTTCCCCATGGACATTACCTTCATTTCTATTACTTCTTTTGTGTGCTGCTGATGAGCAGTGCACTGATCAGAATGACCAGGTACACACACCTGTGTTCAGGTTAGCAGTAACTTGCCAAAGAGAAGCAGGCATTGATCCTAATTCCAGCAGCTGCAGCAAAAGCCACACCAAAAGCTAATGTTCCATTGCAGTGTTCTCAGATGCCAGGGGTTATTCAAATTGAAGCTGACAGCACAATCTTAATCCTGCTTCCCTGTGCATCCATATCACAATAATACAGAGTGTAATTACATGATCACATATATTTGCACAAATGAATTTGATAGTATACAAATTTACTACAATGTAAATATATATGTGTGCATCTTCCTACAATCAAGAGACATATCAAGGTATATTAATACTTATTTGAAACCATGCAGTTCACAATATATCTAGTGACATAATGGTTGCATTCTGTTGAAAGTTATTGCTAGGAGCAGCCAAAGTTATATTTATTGTATCTGAGCTCTCTACTGTAGAATCACATCATCGGATCCTAAATAGGTCTTTTGTCTTTGTTATTATTAAAGAGAATTGATGGGGGGAGAGAAGCTTTAGAAGAAAGCATTTTGGGATTTAGGACTGGCTTTCAGAGTATGCCAAGAGCACGCATGATGACCTTATTCATGGGATGTGGTTTCTACACAGCGCTCTAGGACTGTCAGATGGGGATGATACCTCAACCCAGCGTGGGGGAAGTAGGTCCAAGCAGCAAAACAAGCCAAGCCAAGCACTGGAGGGGCTGAGACACAGCTGTAGAGCAAGGCTGCAGACCTCACAAAGACTAAAATAAGCAAAAAGGGTGGGAGATTGTGTGCTGAACAAAAAAAAAAAAAAAAAAAATCAACCAGGTGTTTGAGGAAGAGGAATTGTCATCAGACCAGAGAAGAGCATTTTCACGGGAACATGACTGGTGCTGAGTATATAGAATAGACTCCTCTAGGACTTGGATGCTTTTCATAGAAGTAAGGGAGAACAGCAGAGGGTTATTAGGTCTATGGTATAAATTATATCAAAAGTAAAATTAAATGAACTTTTTAACCCAGGATGGCAAAGATGGTGTCTGGCAGGGTGCCTAATGAAGGCATTATAACAAAGGAATTCCTACTCCATACCTAAATGCACACTCACTTTTCAGCTCAGTTAGGGAACACTTTTCTGAAGTCAGTGGCTGAATCACCTCTCTTTGGTCATGATGTGGAGAGGTCTCCAAGCTCACAGTCTCTACAGCCTTGGTAAGAAAGGAGTCAGATGGACTCCAGGAATGCACTTAATGCATGCCAGCCACTAACAGACAGATAGTTCACTAGACTGGGCTGGACCTAGTCTGAAATAAACCTCTGTCAAACATGAGCTGTGTGGAAGTCCAAGCCCTCAATACTGCACTTCTGACTGCACTGCACTGCCTGCTGATGTCAGTGTAGCATCCAGCTGCCAGTACAACAGATTATAAATATAATCAACAAGCTGGCTTTGTATTGTACTAACAATACAAAGTCTATCTTTCTGAAGGTGGCTGGAATGTATTCTTCAGACTTTTTCTTTCTGTTTAGTCAAGAACCTTCTCCCTACCACAATACAACTCCCAAGTTGTACACAAATTCACACTACAGGCTGTGCATGTTTCACTAAGCTAAGTTTAACCCTTCTAAGATGCCCTCTGTTTAATTTGCATTTTAAAACTATTAACTAATTCCATTAATTGTGCATGCATAATGTAGAAAAGAAGAATACTGAACAGAAACCGTCTGGAAAGACATTCCTTTGTTTTTCAGCTTGAAATATCTCTTCTTGGTGCATGGATCAAAATCTCTTTGCCTGGACATTTTTTTTTTTTTTTTTTTTTTTAAGACCATGACCTGGAGCATCTCTTTTGGATTACAGAATTTGATGCACAGCCAGCCATGCATGTGCAACTGTCCCTAAGAGCCAAGCCTCAGTAAAGCTGGTGTGCCTACAATCTTGAAACAAAAATAGATGTCAAATCAAAGCTAATTTGCTACAAAAGAAAGCACAGATCCACAGTTAGAGAATACCAAACTAGTTTGAGTTCAAAATTGCTTTAAAAAATAGGGACTTGAGTTTATAAAAGAGAAGTGTATTTTTAATCTCTCTAATATCATTTAATAATGGATTAATTGATTTTCCTTAAGGCTGAAGGTGGGGGTAGGGTTTGGGGGAAGAACAAATAAAGGTAGTATCAATTCCTGAGAGGGAAAAAAGTTTTAAAGTCTGTCAGCAACTAAAAGAGGGGAGGGAAACACAAACAGTTATACAGCAGACTGCTGCTATCACATGTGACACGAAAAATATGTTAATTTAATGTTCCCTGGACCAGGATTTCATTTCACCTTATTTTAGTGAATTAAATCATGTACTACAAAGGAATTTGGATCTGAATGAAAGGAACAAGATTGATATCAGGATGAAAAGTAATGCTGTATTAATTCAAGTTCAGACATTAAAGACAAAAATAAAATTGAATTACCTAGTATTCCAATATTTCTGTACTAGAAAAAATTGTATATAAAAACGTTTATCATAGCCAAATGGAATTGGTAGTAATGAATTTTCAATAGATACAACAAAATGGTCAACATCTACTTTCAGGTACCCAGTGAACTGCATTGATGGAGTTGGCTCAGAAGTGGCCATTGGACAGACAGCTGGGCACTGGCGCTTCTCTGCACATATTCCTGTATTACATTCAAAATGGTAAGCTAAGACTGGCCCAAGTCACAGATAAAATCAGATGTTTGAAGCTGAATGGTGTGCGAAAGGTAACACTAATAGTGAAGGAATTGCACTTCCACGACTCTGGAGTCAGGGCACAAGGCTCTTTGGCTGAAGGAACACTTACATGTGCAATTTATTCTGGAGTAGAGCTATGGAAGAGACATCACCCAGGTTCTGCATGTGATAGTGCCCTTCAGCAACAACATCTTCTCAACCACTGACTGTTGATTCATATGTCTTGGCTGGGTGGCAGCAAGGGAACAGCCCTACACAGCGTAACCACAAGGTTGCAGGTAATGCCATGTGCTGTGGAAGTATCTCTTCAGCAGCCCAGAGCTTGCTTGCAATCCTTGTCTTGGCTTTCTCATACAATATAAAACCAAGATACCAACCAACACTTTTAATTACCTGAAACAAGATCCTTCAAAGAAGAGCATATCTGGAACAATGGACCTGCACTAGCACTTTTTCCTGCACAGGCAGAACTGGACACCAGTGTCCTTCAGTGGCAGAATATTCCCAGTAGTTCAGTAGAGAAGTAGTTCAAACTCCACAAAAACAAAGGAATATTATAAATCTTAATCATTCTGTTCCAAATCCTACACATATACCTATAAACTGTCCTCTCTGATGTAAACTTTTAATAGTATCTATGTATTGAGTTAATTTGTCTTGAAAATCCTAAGCAAATACTTCACAGAGACCACTTTGTGTGAAAATAAGGAGAGAAGAAACAAGAAATACTGCTTACACTGCTATATACACCAGAATGAACTTAAAATATTATGGTATAAAACCTATATGGATCAGAAGAGTGGAACAGCAAAATGTCAGCAACATTTTAAAGGTAATATAATTTGGAGTGCAGAATTCAATACGATAAAGAATGATAGTCACTCTATAATATCTGAGCCTTCCCATACATAGCAGACTTTAAAAAAAAATCATGACTGCATTAATTCAAGGAAACTTTCAATATGGAATTGGGAATAGTATCTCAGTGTCCAGAATCAGCTTTTGGGTCTATTTCTACTAATCATGGCACTGCAGCTGACCCAGTTTAAATGTATTTCTATAAAGATTCTATAATTTTTGGTGATGTTGCATGTTGTGTTCTCCTAAGCCATTTAAAATATTGCACTACAGTAAATACCTAGTGCCTAAAAATAAGGTACATCATGTGGAACAGCTCTACTGCATCATAGAAATACAATGTAAAAGTCTTAATAAAGTTTTATTTGTACATTAAACACAAGCATGCACATTTTGTGTAATAGAACCTACACTATATTAGATGCATGTTTGTGTATTTGAATATGTTCTATTTGTGTGTGCATACAGGTCTGCAAGATTAAATTTGTGGGTCGAGGAACAAATATTTTATTATCTGAACTTAAAAAAGATCATCTGTGCCTACAAGCCTTGTCCTGGCAGTGTGCTAAAGCCATGAAGTATTCAACACCACTAACTGCACTGGTAAGAGTAAATGCACAATACAGAATTTATAAATTATTATAAAAGGAAATTTATTTCTAATACCTTCAGGCAATCCATGTGCTCAGAAGTGTTATAGTTTATACCAGTTGTGGATAAAACTACTATACTTAATTAAATGCCTCTCTGTTTTAGAAATGAGACAACAATATGAAAATATCCTCTACCACAAAACTTCTGTATTTTTTATGGTGTGCTTAGGTAATTCAAAAAGTGAGGTATTTCACTTTTGAAAAAGAAAGAACATGAGTGTAACAAAAGAAAATAAAAAAAAAATCAAAAATGCAGAAAAAAAAATCTTGACTACTAAGGGAAACATGAATATTCTAATCCAGTCTTGTTTCTTACAGGAACTCTGTAACTATGATAGGACATTTTTCTGAAAGAACATAACATATACTAACTGATCATCATAAAATCACTTGATAACATTAAAAGTTGAAGCACTAACCACTGAATATTTTCAATTTCATGGAAAAAAATCTAAAATACCTCTAGTAGAGCAACACTTTTATTTCTCAATAAAAGCAAATTAACTTAATGTACTGACAACATTTGAAGCCAAACACATTTATTCAGAAAACCAGAAAAAGTACTGACCAATTCCTTACAATTGCCATTAGACTATGCACACAAAGCAATTAAGAAATTATTTATCCTGAATTTTAAAATAGTGCAAAATTGGTTAATATTTTGATGTAAAAAGCTATTAATTTCCTTTATTTTGCATGAGTTTCCATAATTTTATTAACATCACCTCCTGCAGAAAGAACTGAATATTACATAATTTGGACCAATTGGGTGAACAAAAGCCAACCATGACAAAGTCATTATTTGTACTGGGCAGGGAAGAAGCCCATATAACTGTGATTCTCTCATGTTAATTTTGCCTTTATTCTTTCTCCTTCTGAACAGACCCAGGACATCTCCAATGTGTCATGTCCTATGATATTAAGATTTCTCCCAAAGAGGGCTTATCACTTAATTTGTTTATACAGGAGCAGAACCAATCTGATTGACTGGAGTTTCAGAAATTGCAAGTAGATGCTCCATATTCACATTTGGAGTTAGTAGCCCTTATTACATGAGTTGCCCTTTTCCATGTACCACTTCACAGACATAGGGTCTCCCATACTGATTTGTACAACATGCTTAGTTACAGCAGAAGAAATCTGAGCTCTCCCTTTGCAAGATATCTGAAATATACGTTATTTGTTAGGATAGTTGAGAAAGAGGCCCATGAAACAGTTTTCATTATAAACTTTTCCATAGAGTACCTAACTGATGTTGTGTGTGTACACACAGGTAACACTCACACACGTTGCATGTGACTGGCACTTTGCATCTGTGTTTTGAAGGTATTGATAACTCAGAGATGCAGGAACACTAAGCTGGCTAACATGACTGCAGCTGGCAGAGGTGGAAGTCTAATTCATGTCTGCTAATTGCAAATCAGGAACTAGCAGGAACTATTCCTTTAACATCTGTCAGTAATATGGAGAAAAAGAAAAATGCTCTTTGAAAGGAAATTGGTGGAAGATGCATGTGCAAAATCTTGCTTAGCCAGCAGTATTAGAAAAGCATTATTTCTACAACTCAAAATTAGAAATAGTAAGGTAGTTTTAATCATAAAAAGTCTAGCATCCAAGATGAGTAAGTTGTTCCAGAACTGATTATGATGGTTGAGACTGAACTGAATAGGGGACTGAAAGCTGGCTCCAGCTCTGGGACCAGTGACTTCAGGGAAACAGAGGTGAAGGTCAGACAGCACCCTGAGTACAGGAGGCTCCACAGCCTCCCCAGGGAATCTCTCCAAGCACCTCATTTTATTACTGGTAAGAGTGAACCCCTCAAATTTTTTTTTATATATATGTATATCTTTTTTTTTTCTTAATGCAGTTTAAGGCCTGCATCTCTTCTCTTGCTCATCATGGCTATGGAAACAGACCACATGCCTTTTCTTGATATGTCCTGTTATTATGTTCCATTTTCCTCTTTCCTTTTTTCCATGTCTTCTCTTCTGCAGACTGACTGACTCAAATTCTTCATTTTTCCTAATAAGTTTATTTCAAGATTTTTGCCTTGCTCTGGACATTCTCCAATCAGACCACATGTTTCTGTACAAATGCCATCCAAAGTATGCATTCAGTACAGACAAAGAAAAGGCAATCCCAGTCAGTAGGAGAGATATGGCTGGTGCTTCAGAATACTGGATTCACCATACCTCAATTGATGGGGAGAAAATACAGAAAAGAACTCTGCATGAAAATTAAGAATCTGTTAAAGAGACTTCCCAAGATATCTAAAAGATGCAGCTATAAGGTGAAAAAGAAAACCACTTTGGAAAAAAAAAGTAAGTAGGAAAATGAAGGCAATAATTAGAAGGGAAAAAATCCTGATAATTATGATGCCTGTAGAAAATAAAAACAAAGATAAAAAAGGGGGAAATGTTCTGTAAAAACATATTATGAAATATAAAATATTAGAATAAGATGCTGAAGTTGGCAGTGCAAAATTCATATCCATAAAAACTAGAGAAAATAAGACCTTGAAATTTATCAAACCTTAATTTAATTTGAGAACAGAAAAACTTCAACATATAAGGAGCTTTTTTGTTCTACTTTTGGAAAGAATGTTGATCTTGAGTGAAAAGTGCTTTCTAGTCCATTGGCAACTAAGATGGATCTTAAATAGTATCTATGAGAAGTAAATGTTTTGAAATTAGCAGTTCTAAGGGTTTTTTCACATTTCTATCTGGTGTTATAAAATATTAATTAAAGAAATAAAAGAACTACTGAGGGAATTTTAAAAATCCACTACTGCTAGCTGATATTTAAGGGACACTATACAGTCAGGGAACAGTATAACATAATACACTTCCTTGATATCAATACAGACAAAATAGTGAAAAAAAATTACACAGGATTTAACTGCCAAAGATTGAAGTGAAAGGGATGTAATTAATGCCAGTCAACATGGGTTTATGCAAAATACCTCTTGTCAAACAAATCTCATTCTATTCTTTGATGAGCTTACAAAAGTTTGGGTGATAAAGATAAATGCATGGCTTTAATACACTTAGACACCTGTAAAGCATTCAACCTTTTAGTGCATTACTTATATTCTTATTGAAGTTTTTTAATATACAATTTTCATAGAGCATATGTAAAATTGATTGAGAACTCTTTAAAACATCAATTTTAGGAAGTAATTGTTAATTAGAAATCATTACCTGGAAGATGGCAAAGCTAGTGGTGATCCAGGCAATTGTGGACCTTTTACATCTGATTTTAATGAAATTTTTACCTATGTTCTGAAATTAAATTCAAAATTATTGCCAAGAAACTTTGAAAAAACCCAAAACTAGAATAGTGGTATATAAGGATAAATACCAGAGAGTCACACAGAATAAGCTGTCTCACAAAGCTGGGCCAGTTTACTGTGTTGTACCTGAATGCTCAAATGATGTTTAATGACTGTGATTTCTTGGGGGAAAAAAATTAAGGGAATAAGAAAAAGATGTTCCTGGAAATAAAACAATCTCTTTCTCTAGGCAAATTTAATTTTCTCTCTAAGACTTATAGGAGAGAAGCTAGGTGACAGTTTTTGAGAAACCTGGGGTGATAATGTAGCATGCTGGCCCTTCAAACCATCTTTTTGAAAATAGTTCTGCAAGTGGGTAATGTGTAATGAACTTTCCCTGTTTCTTCCCAAACTATGCTTATAAGAAATACCCACTAGATGTAGCTTCTCACCATTAACCCCTGAAATTTTTTTTCAATAAAGGGCTATAAAGTTACCTGCATTGCACAGGTTATAAAAACAAGGACAAGTTTACAATGAATTTGTTGCAGCTTCCTTGCTGTGTATTAATTGAATAATTTGTAGTAAAATTTAAAATACACCTATGCAATATTTTCTAAAGGCATTCCTTCCTTCCTTCCTTCCTTCCTTCCTTCCTTCCTTCCTTCCTTCCTTCCTTCCTTCCTTCCTTCCTTCCTTCCTTCCTTCCTTCCTTCCTTCCTTCCTTCCTTCCTTCCTTCCTTCCTTCCTTCCTTCCTTCCTTCCTTCCTTCCTTCCTTCCTTCCTTCCTTCCTTCCTTCCTTCCTTCCTTCCTTCCTTCCTTCCTTCCTTCCTTCCTTCCTTCCTTCCTTCCTTCCTTCCTTCCTTCCTTCCTTCCTTCCTTCCTTCCTTCCTTCCTTCCTTCCTTCCTTCCTTCCTTCCTTCCTTCCTTCCTTCCTTCCTTCCTTCCTTCCTTCCTTCCTTCCTTCCTTCCTTCCTTCCTTCCTTCCTTCCTTCCTTCCTTCCTTCCTTCCTTCCTTCCTTCCTTCCTTCCTTCCTTCCTTCCTTCCTTCCTTCCTTCCTTCCTTCCTTCCTTCCTTCCTTCCTTCCTTCCTTCCTTCCTTCCTTCCTTCCTTCCTTCCTTCCTTCCTTCCTTCCTTCCTTCCTTCCTTCCTTCCTTCCTTCCTTCTTCCTTCCTTCCTTCCTTCCTTCCTTCCTTCCTTCCTTCTTCCTTCCTTCCTTCCTTCCTTCCTTCCTTCCTTCCCTTCCTTCCTTCCTTCCTTTCTTCCTTCCTTTCTTTCTTTCTTTCTTTCTTTCTTTCTTTCTTTCTTTCTTTCTTTCTTTCTTTCTTTCTTTCTTTCTTTCTTTCTTTCTTTCTTTCTTTCTTTCTTTCTTTCTTTCTTTCTTTCTTCTTTCTTTCTTTCTTTCTTTCTTTCTTTCTTTCTTCTTTCTTTCTTTCTTCTTTCTTCTTTCTTTCTTTCTTTCTATCTTTCTTTCTTTCTTTCTTCTTTCTTTCTTTCTTTCTTTCTTTCTTTCTTCCTTTCTTCTTTCTTTCTTTCTTTCTTTCTTTCTTTCTTTCTTTCTTTCTTTCTTTCTTTCTTTCTTTCTTCCTTCCTTCCTTCCTTCCTTCCTTCCTTCCTTCCTTCCTTTCTTCCTTTCTTTCTTCCTTTCTTTCTTCCTTTCTTTCTTCCTTTCTTTCTTCCTTATCTATCTATCTATTTATCTATCTATCTATCTATCTATCTATCTATCTATCTGTCTATCTATCTATCTGTCTATCATGGTATAGTTACCTTGTACATTCCAAACACAAACTGCAGTAGAAATTATAACAGAAAATACATAGTCAATTATCAGCTACAGATTCAGAGCAACAATAAAACTGAAATCACTATATTTTCCTAAGGATAGGGAGAGCAAAGAGCTCAAATTGTTCCTTTTGAAATTTCTACTGTGTAACATTATGCAATGCCATATAAAATTGGGTGATGAAAGCCTATAAAAAGTGCCTGAAATTCTCAATATATTCTACATCTATAAGCTTAAATAAATCCATTTTGAGGACTCCATCATATCTACCACACATGAATTTTTTTACAACTACAAATGTAATAGCTCATGCTTTTGCTTCCTCACAGTATTATAGTTCCTCCATGGACAGAAATCATTTAGCGAACAGAAGAGAAACGTAGACAAGCTCTAATTTTCTGTACAGTGGCAACTGCATTCATTATGCATTAAAATAGCACTTTCCCTGAAAGAGTTAATTTTCTAGCTCCTATTCTCTGCAGTGCTGCATAAACACTGCACATTATTCTTACTGAGCATGCTTCATCTTTCCTGTCTCCACAGTCTTGGGCTGTCAATCACCTGTCAGTCCCTACCACATCAGCACAGTGCGCATCACCAGGCTGTCAGCACAGCAGCTGATGAGACTCTGCTAAGAGCTGTCAATCAAACTTGTTTCTCTTATCTGTTCGGGAAATATTTTGTCTCTGAGAAACAAAGAACCTGGGCAACAATGGATCAGAGTCTAGTATTTACTCTTTTACAGGGATAGAAGCCTCTTAACAGGAAATGAATGCTTTATCCACAACAAGGAAACAAAAATTCTGCTTCATTAGGCATATTTTCTTTTTTTGATTTTGTTTAAATCCTATCCAATCAAATCAGGGCATATATATTAAAGCAAATTTCTTTTTGCTCTCACTGTAGAATGAACTTCATGTGTTTACATCCTAGTTTCTGTTGACTATAACAGTGGAAGACAGGTAGCATGTCTACTTTCGGGAATCTTTCCTTGTCTTTAAGCATTGGAAAGTGTGAGGTTTCTCTCCATCTCAGGGTAGCCAAAAAGCCAGACTAGAGAAATGCATAATTTACACCTTTGTTAACTTAAAATATATCTTTATTTTCTGCAGCATTTTCATTAAAATTTCAACATAGAATTCAGTAATCTAAGTAGGGTTCATAGATAATAGCAGACCAGAATAATAGCTGAGGGATATAAGCAAGTAGGAGAAAAACATATTTTCAGTGTCTATTTGAAAGACAGTATCTTCTTTCTGGAATGCTGTGCCAGGGAGAAAGGATTGCAGAAGGTAAAGTTCTTGCATGTACAGAAATCAAGTACTGAAAAAAGACAAAAGGAGCTGCAAAGATGGGCACAGCAGCTATTTCTGGTCTGACACAGAATCTCTGCATGAAAAAGTTAAGCTGGGCTTTCAAGTCACATCTATCCAAGGCAGACTATTGTTCTGCACAGATAACTAGGTCTAGGTCTAACAAACCTGGCAATCAAATTAATTAAAACAGGTGGATCACTGAACTAACAAACCTTTGCTCTTCCCAGGGCATAAGTAAGCATCTTTACATGCCATGCTGTGCGGATACATGGACATTTAAAGCTAGCTCGAGTATCAGTACATAGTGTTGCCTGACATGAAGCAAAATAAACATAACCTAGTGACTTAAAATCCTTATTCTGAACCATATCTATTTTTCCCTACAAGTGAAAGAATCCCAGAACTGACAGATGAAGAGAAACATAGAGAACAGCAAAGGGAAGAAAACTGCTTTTCTCAGTATAGAGAGGAGTGCTGTAAAACATGGTAATATGAATGAAACACCTAAAAATATTTTGTGTTCTTCATAAAGCTGCAATTTTTGGCCACAAAAATAAATAAACAACTTTGTTTTCTAAGAAAAAAAATAAGGTGGGTTCACAACCCCTTATAATCTATTGGACAAAAGTGTATATTAAAAGTTAAACCAAAAGGGAAGGCAAATAAAAGTAATTTTTAAAAAATCTTCTACCACTTACACAATCACTGATTTACAGACCTGCTCTGAACATTTGCATTGGCTGTGGAATTGGACTGTTCAGGTAAGAGCAGAGGGCAGAGAGAGCCACCAGGGAAACAGGCTATGATACGAAACTCACAGAAGGGAAAAGTTTAAAGCAACCAAAAGAAAAAAGCCCCAAAGAAATTTGGGAATTGCACTCAAGGTTAGTTCCCAACAGCCTCCCACAACATTCTCAAGGGGCTTTGAAGAAGGAACCTGGGGCAAATCAGCGTGCTTCTTCATGTCTCTGATGGCTTAAGACAAGTTCTAAATAGCCCCTGAGAGGAAGGAGGGAAAAGGACTAGGAATTGCCATAACCCAGAGAAAAATGAGGCCATGGACAGCAAAAAAGTTTTTGGCCTTTCCATACGTGCACACATGCAAGGGGATTTTTTGAATTTGTTTGCTCCAAAAGAGAATATTTTAGTTCTCAGAAGAGGGGAAACTTTGCCCAAAGGAAAAAAAAAAATAAGGTGGTGACCACAACCAATGTCAGAGATGTAAACAAAGCTCTCACAGGCTGAAGCAAGACAAAGGCAGGCAATTTTGACCTGAATCCTAGAGCAAAGGCAAGAGATTGGCATCTTTCATCACTTTCAACTTTATAAACAACTTCTCAAAGGATGCCTTTTTCTCTTTTGCTGGGCCTTATCTTGGTTCCTCCATTACTGTCTGTGCCTGTAAGAGTAAGAACAATTTGTCTTTCCTCTTTCCTCTTGCCAGTTCCAATGTGTTTAATGCCCTCTCCATCCTAAAGAGCATACACACCAGGCAAGGAGGCAGGTGTCTTGCTGGAGACAGCACAGATGAAGAAAAGGGCAATTTTGTTTCACTGCTTTCAGAATTCCATGTTTGTTGCTACACCCACGTGCCACACTCACCTAACAGGAGCCACAGCCGCTGGTCAGCAATTCCACCAGCTTGGAATAGAAGTTCTGGGTGTCATTGTGGCTCTTGGGAGATGCCAAGAGCATCCATAAGAGAACAGCAGAGCATGAGCATGGCTTGGGCAAGCAAAACACAGCTGTAGGGGGAGGCAGACACTCTCTGTTCTCCTGGACATAGTTTTGGACACAGTTTTGGACACAAAGTTCCCAGCTAGGAAGAGAGAGCTACTCCTAGCACGCAATCTCCATTCTGCAGCCACCGCAAGCAATGCTGAAGGTGTCCCCAAGCAGGGACTTGGACAGCACAGAGGCCTCAAGACTCCTCTCAAAGCCTTCTCAGAAGGCAATGGAACTCTCAAACTGGAATAGCCACAACCATGCTATTCAGAGTTTCACTGAGGTGGAATACTGCTCATGTCAAAAAGCATCACTAATACTGTAGTTCAGTAACTCTTAACTAACTATTAACTATTTACTAGTAAGTTAATATTAACTAAAAAAGGAAAGGAAATATGAGTTACCAGCAAAGCACCTTAAATATGGAGCTTCAATTCCAGATGCTGAGGATAAACCAATCAGTTTGTGCAGAGGTCAGACATTAAAGCCAGAGGGAAAAGTCTGTGTACTAGTCATTTTTAAAAGTACAGTAACTGCAGTAACTTGATCTTTCAATCATTCTTATCAGCAACAATCATTCTTATCAGCAACAATGCTAAGAATCACAGTATTACCCCATGCCAAACTGTCACAGTTACAGACAATACAACCATTATCAAGCATTTGTGACAACAGGAGTATTTTACACATTGACAAATTCTTTCATATGCAGCACTGTTTTCCAGAATCACAACTCCCTCTGATCTAAGTGGACATTAATTGCTTTTTTGCTGATGTATCTGTGCCTTCTGGACTGATAACACAACTAGCAAATCTGATATCTGACAAGTTGACTCAACCTAATCAGGACAGATCAGCTGTTACCAATGTTGCTATAGGCTGTAATTTGAGGACCTTTAGAGAGTTATCACTTGCTTTGAAAGGCAAGAAACTGTAATTCTGTCAACACTAATCCCAGAAACATGCATTCAAAGTGGTTGTTATTTTTTCTTCAGAAGAAGGTAACACTTGTCAAATAAATACCTGAGATAATTGATAATAGGAATTAGACGTATGTGAGTGATACGCTGACAATCAGTCACTCTCATGAAAAAGAAGAACCTCACAAGATTCAGAACATTAAGAAGAGAGCACAATCTGTCACAATGAAGCAGGGGTCACTCTGAATGGAGTCAAACAATTGGCAATGCAGTTTTTCAATGTTTACTTCTCTCTCTGTTGCTTGGTGCTAAAGCTGAGTGAATTATTCACTTCGAACAATTTGTTAGATGAATTTTATCCCTTTTTGCTGCTCAGTGTATGCAGGCAATGGATTCCAATGCCATCAGATTTATTCACTGCTTCACTTTTATTCAAGCTTTCACTTAGTGCTCAACTGAGGGTAATCTAGACTCCCACTACTGCTCAGACAGCATCCAAGGCTAGTTCTTAATGTGTGCAAGCAGCATAGATCCACACAGTTGATGGAATAATACTTATTTACATCAGCAAGGATATAGATTTTAATTTGTTGTTCTTCTAATTCCTCTTTAATTTTGGAAACCCTTCTAGCAATAATACTAATATTTGCTATAAAGTTCCCTTTCTGTGAACAATTTTGACCACAAGACTCAACACTTGAATTTTTGCAGAAGACAAATTACCAAAGAGTGCAAGCATAGCCACAAAGCACATTAATTTAAAAAAATCCAAATATTATATTTTATTATTTATTTAATTCCACTAGGAAATATTTTATTTTCATGTAATAAAACTCAGAGGAATTCCATAAAAAATGGATTCCCAATTCATGGAATTCTTTAATGTAACTTAATACTCACTGGATATACACAAGTGACTTTGTCATTGCCAGGGTTGCATCTGTCTTCAACAGATAAACTCTTTGTAGAAACTCATACTTAACATTAGAACAAAAAATGTACATTTCTTACTGTATCGCTTTGGTCCATCTTCCAAACAAAATGAAAGTGTTAAGGTTGCATCATCTTCAAAAAATTCAGTTGCAAAGGCATCCCACCAGAGGTTGTCACTATCCTAGGAAGCAACAGATCATTCACTTAACAGGAGGCAAAATAAAAATATGTTCATCTATTGTAAAAAAAATTCAATAGGATCACACCTAGTTTGGCTTCTTCACCTATGGTTTTGGGGTACAGATGTCTATATGATATTTCAAACTAATTTTTCCTAGATAAAGTTCTAGTTCTAATTTAGAAAAAAAACCTGAAGTGTTTAATTTACTGTATAATAAACTTTCATTTTATCCAGCATACTAAATATGTAAAAACTTCCTTTCCATAACATTTTTTTTTCCAAATGTTAGATATGGTTTTATAAATCAGTTGCAAATAAAGCAATTAGGAGTTTTCCCTCCTTTTCTGGGTTGTGTGTCTCAAATGCTTGGTCCTGGTAATGAAAAATCCCTCAGTACTTAATTCTATAAAGCTACCATAACCTCATCATCAGCACAAGATGACAAGGAAGTTATTTAGAAACTAAATATAATGACCATTCTACTCTAGTGCATTTAATATAAATACAATACTTCAGGTTGATTAAATACCAGCTAGTTACTTAAATGTAATTTTCATGAGAAATCTTTACTTTTAAGTGTGATACATGAAGTGAAAAAAAAAATATGTTAAGATGACTCGTGCATACTTAGACTTAGTAATATACACAGCTGGACCAGGGCAATTATAAAAATAGTGAACAATGTAAAACACATACCAACACAGCACTACAGGTAGTTTATTGACTTTATCAATTGAACCAGGCATTTTCAGACCTGGATGATCAACAACAGACACCCAAACCTCAATAACTAGCACCTGAGCAAATGGTCCAGCTTGCAAGGGTTTTACAGAAATTGGGCAACACAAAACCCACCAAATGTTTCATTCAAAAGCTATGGATATATTTAACAGCTGGATTAGAAATTTTTGGTTCCGTCTCTTCTCTCCTTTGAGTCCCCAAGACTTGTAGCACACAAGGTCAGTAACAAAGCTGGAAATACACTTCTGAAGGTGCCCTGGCTGCACTCCTCAAAAGTCACTCTATTCCACCCATAGCACCTTCTTTTCCAGTGAGCAAGGCCAGGTTAACTCAGCACAGTGAGGCCTGAGCACCTCTTAATGCCTGAGCAATACAGATCTAAGCCAGAGATGAAGCAAACAAATTTTGCTTCACAGGAAAAAAATCCTGAGATAAAATGCCAATTTAAAAGAAAATGTGCATCTATCATATTCATTATGTACACATGCAGAGCAATCTGAGGATTTTAGTTCTGCTGCTGTATTTCCTGATGATGTTACTTTTGGATTTCACTCAAAATGTTAAGCAAGGTATACCTCCTCCATCTCAACTTCACTTTGATTTTTTGTCAAGCATCCAATGGAGAAATGGTAAGGACAGGTTTTAACAATCTGGTTCCTTCCAGAGACTCTAGAGAGAATTCATCTGAGTCAGAGCCTGTAATACACTTTCCCTGCAAGGCTCATCCAACCTGGCAGTGACAGGATCATACAGGCCTGCCATTCAGTCACACAAAGAGGTATCAAAGCTGTCCCCACATCTCAGAAATCTTCTGTCACAGAGAGTTGTTGTTCTTTCCTGGTGTAAACCTGATGAGTGTTCCCATGTGCAAACACTGCTGTGTTGAGAAGCCAAGCAGCCACAACAGTAAGCATGAAATACACAATGGTAAGCATGAAACATACACACAGGTGTTCAACACACCTCTGCACAGGGCCCTGCACTCAGCACAGCCTGGGGGGTTGCATTACAAGCCCATACAAGGGTGTATTGTAGCTATGAGTAGCAACAAGTAGCTATGAGCTCCCACTCTGCCATTTGACTAAAGAGAGGTTGAAGCACCATTTAACCTTTTGGACACACTTGTCATAGGGAAGGAAGAGTGGAGGGAAGAATTTCAGCAATGCCACACACCACATTTGCAGCTCTTGTTAATGCAGTAGTTTGAGTATCACTGGAGCTATCCAGTGCATCCAATGACATGGGAACAAAAAGGAGAGCATGGCATAGCCAGGACTTAACTGCACACGGGAAAGATAAAGAAGAGCGGGGAAAGTGTAGGGCTTCATCTCAAAACCACACATATCTGCACTTATGCTGGTTCCCAAGAAGTCTTGAAAGCAAGAAGAATGTGGAAATGGAATTACAGTGGATTCCCTCCCTGGTTAGATGAAATATCCAGACTCTCACACAGTTTGAACACAGTCCAAAGTCTTTATCTTAAGCTTTTGCATATTTTAGGTGAGGAAGAAAGAAAAATATAAAATGCAACACTCCACCCTCAGAAAGAAAACCGGACATTAAAAAAGAATATATAAATCCTGTCAACCTGTGAAATGTTCTGCTGATTAATTTTCTGCCCCACCCTTGTCACAGGTGGGCCCACCTACTCTCAAAGTCAAATGCGAACAAAACCCAATGAGGTGTCCCCAGCCAAACCAAAATAGGATCCAGTTATTTAAAAAATCAATTTTTTTTCTTTTCTTTACTTTTTTTTTTCTTTTTTTTTTTTTTTTTTTTTTTTTCAAAAAGGGGATGGTGAAGGCAAGGCTGCCCTCAGGCATCTTTAACTTATGCTTTGACAGGTTATGGGGGATTTCGCCAGAGTAATTATTTTTCTATTCAACAATAATGAGAAATTACCATGGCAACCTCCCTTTCACGTAGTGCACTCACATGCTCAAACACTGAAATAATGGCCTAAACATAACCAAAAAAAAATTAATTCTCTAAAAATATTTTGTATTAAAATAAACTTAAGGAATAGGTCACAGGAGAGAAGAGGGCAGACACAGCCAGCAAGTTGGGTCAGAAGTGAAGATGCCATGCTGCTGTGGCCAGATACCCAAGCAGCAAAATGACTTCTTCCACAGCTGTCATCGTTCCCTCTGATCCCCTCCACCCCTGGTATTATTTATAATTTGAAGCATGGCTCAGCTCTGAATAGGGTCTCCAAGTAAATGGAATCCTACTGTTTCAGTATTTTTCCCTGACTCTGGTTTCTTGGCAAAGGTAATCAGGTTTTAAGTACAATGATGTTCTTTTTCCCCTTCCATCTAAAAGTCCCGTACGTTCACTGTGTGATCTGAGAGTCAAGCTGGGTTCTTCTTTACACCTTACACACTTACATGATTAAGAGTCTGCAAGCTAAATGAGGCTTTTCCACTTGCTTGTGATAGATCTTGCAACTGGAATATGAGGCCAACTGAGACTATGGCATTTTCTCTAAATTCCTTTATTTTTGTTTAATGACTTGGAAGGCAGAATGGACTGATGTAAAAAGCCAGTACATGAAATCACACTTTAAAGGATGCAGATACCTTGCAGAACAGAAGTGGAATTCAAAATGATTTTGATAGATTGGAGAAATGATCTGAAATTAAGATGAAATTCAATAAAGTGAAGTTGCAAAAGTACAGAAACAAAATGGGGAATAATTGGCTAAGCAGTACTGTAGAAAATGGTCCAGATTGTAAAGCAAATATGTCAGTGATCAATTGCTCTTGGAAATAAGGGAAATGTCTTAGATACAATACCCTTCCACTCCAGCAAACACATCTCTGGAAAGACTTCAACTGGAATAGTCTGTCCACTTCTGGAGTACTATGGCCAAGTCTGGGCCACCCACTCTTAAAGGAATTAGCTGAGAATCACAGCAATCAATGAGTTTAAAGACACACACACAAACCAACCAACCCCAAAAGACTCAAAGGAAGAAAGGTAAAAGGATCTAGCTGTGTTTTGTATAAGACAGAAAAAACTCACAGGAAACATGATGACAGTCCTCAACTATATGAAAAAATTGCTATAAAGATGGGTGAACACTTGTCCTTGGTGGCTAACACAGATAGAAGTAATAATTAGTTCAGTTTGCTGCCACTGCAGGTTAAGTGGATTAATGCCCTGTTACAGATTTCTAGGCTGTTTTTCAGAGGGGAAAGAACTGCAGAGCACAACTGCTGTGTTCCCAAGGGGAGTGGGTATAGAGATCCTGCTGCCCATGAGCCTCTGGCAGAGCCCTGTACAGCAGCTCCATAGCTCATACCCAGTGAGAACCTGAATTTGGTTTCTCCCTCACATTGCTTTTGGCTGCACATGTCTAACAGGTGAAATATTATATTCAGAGTTACAGAAACAAATAAATACAATTCTGAATACACACAGGAAACACATCTGTTCTGAAGTCAGACTTTTTTTTTAATAATCACTTTTTAGGGAAAACCTGAATTTTAAACATCAGTCTTGGCATTGGACAACGCAAAAATAAAAAGAGAGAGTGTGCTTGGGAGCTTACATTTTTCTTCTGGCATCTGCAACCCTTCCCTATTGACACTTACTATTTTCAGAACTTTATACATCTACATTCCTGTTGGCAACATATATGTGTCTCATATTCTTTTAAGTTAATGTTGCACAAGGAACTGCTGTCTCCCTAAGGAAAGAACGGCATTCCTTCTCTCCTCCTGTTCCCAGAAAATTAAACTACACCCGAGCTTTCAAAATGCAGTTCAAGATAAGATTATACCATTAAATACACCTGGAAATACTCCACAGCCATTACAGATTACAAAACTCACAAGTATAAAAAAAAAAAAAAATCTAACATTGAAGTTTATACTCAAAGCACACAGAAAAACCATTAAAAATAAAATGTCCAAATACAAGAAATCAATATTTCTCCCCATTAGTTTTTAATTAGACCAATATTGTCTCTAGCTAATATATTTAAGATTCTGATACAAATTGCAAATTAATAACAAATTAATAGGGATCTATATATCTTAATTGTGTAGATTTGGAGATTTGGGTACTCATCTGTAGGTCTGGCCCTGCAAAGCACAATGGTTTTATAATCTAGCATAGGGCTTTTTGCTATTTGTATACCTTCAGTATGGACCACAGATACTGAGTCCTAGATTGGTTTTCCTGGAAACAGTATAAACAGAGTGAAAGAGTGGAATGCTGATATGTATGTAGGTGGGTAACCCATATATGGCTGTCTGTTATACAAGAAGATGCACACCTTTCCTATTTTCCCATTACCCTTGCTAAGAATATGTGGTACCCTATAGTTAGCAAAAGTATTTGGGAAAGAAGACCAATCTGGTTACTCAGGGCTAGTTTTTAAGAGCCTCTTCCATTGCTTTTCCATTTGTTATTCTATCTCATTTATTTTATTTCAAACATAAAGCATATTTTACACAGAATTAAATATACCTTTAATCTTGCACCTAGTGGCATCTTACAGAATCTCCATCTCCCTTTCCCTGCCAGGAATGCCTGACTCTATTCCTTCCATTTGTTTTTTCACACATATTCACAGTTCTAATGGTGCTGCTTTCTTTTATTTCACTTACTAGTGTGGCTGGATTCCATCTCTCAAACAATGTGTAGTAAAACTGGCTAAAAGATTTTAAGACTTGGCTTTGGTCATAAGTAGTTTTCTGTTCCATTATACACTTGCAACATCTTGGCAAAACTCCGCACAGTGCCCAAAACATATCAGTCTCTGCAGCTCACTTAATAATTAATTGAACTATTGTTTACATTCCACTTAGGAACTTATCTTCAATTGTACAGTAAAGAAACAACACCAACTTTCTGTTTTATTGAAAAGGCAAAATATAGTCATGCAACAGATCCCCGCAGCAATACCTCCTCAGAGAGACTGATTGGGGTGCAAAATGGGGGCAGCATCTCTGTTTCTCCTGTAAATCTGGAGTAGGTTTAAAATTCCAAAGGAATTCCAGGGAAAGGCCCATAATAGGGAGTTACTCTTACACATTCACTGGAAATGCCTAATATATCAAGGATCCTATTTTTATTGTCTATAAATCACTACACTATCACGCAACAGAAAATCAAACATGAATTATTTGATTTCAGATACAAATGGGAGAAACAAAACAAAACAAAAAAAAAGAATAATAGAAAAAGAGAGAGGTTTTGAAAAATACACAAATTGATCCATGCCATTTTCTTGTTGTACTCTGAACCCAGGCAGATGAGAATCAGCATCATTTTAGCAAAAACACTGCACTGTAATGACACTGGCCATACAACTCAGCCTTACAGATATACAGCTTTGAGATAATGTCACTTATATGTCACAAATAGCAAGTCCACACCGGGAAATTTTACCAGGGGTTCAGATTAACTGAAACATGCTGACACTGAAATAAGGACAACTAATATTTTCTTGTGTTCAGAAGGATGGTTGACCCCTTCCACTAACATGTGCCCAAATTAGATACCTTTTGTTAGAGTATTTGTGGGAAATACTCACTAGGCTGGCAAATAGCAACACCAGTCTACACACAGTTATAAAAGAACAGTTATTCCACTACATCTAAGCCATCCAATTTTTCCATCTACACAGATGCTACATGTATAACAATTTGGATATCCTTTTAAAATTGTAGTGCTTAAAATTACAGAGATTTTTAACTTAAGTTGTCAGGAAAGGATAAGACAGAGACATACCTGGTTCAGTCTAATAACAGAATCAGAGAAGAATGCCTGGTCTAAAACCTATTATTTGTCACTCTTTAAATTTTACTGAAGCTTGTGGACAAAAGAAAAATGAATTCTTAAATATCCACTCTGTGCATGTTTGACTATTCACCTGCAGCAGACAGGAGACTGCAGTTTAATACTTGTCTGTAAGCAGTACAGAGCAGAAGGAGTTAACTTGTGAAATGTGTCTTTTCACTGGCTTCTTTAATTTGAATTCATTATTTCCATTCCTGAAACTTGCGCACAAGAATGGATAGGAGAAAGAAAGGGGGGAAAAGATCAGTGAAGCTGGGCTTAAGACACACTCCACTGCCAATTCCTTACTGCCAATGTGGCATCATCCTTGAGATCCTTGAGATTTCACAATAACATCACTGACCAGCAGAAGATGCTCTTTTGTCCTTTTAAAATATATGAGATAGGACTGCACTTGGTCTCTAAGGAGGAGACCTATATTCTGGTGTAAGAACAAAAAGACTGGGCATTAACAACCAAATTGTGCAGTTTTTACAGAACTATACACTTCCACCCACCACAGATTATCCATTAACACTTGGTATATATACAGTGCATACTAAATCCATATTCAAAATTGTTTTAAATTTGAGCCCTTTTTTCAATAGGCATGAAAATATCTCTGGCTGGCTGGAAATAGTAATAGATTTTCTTAGTAGTATTCTCAATCCATGATCATTCCAGACAAATCACAGACCTGAGTTTTGTGTTTATCAAAAATGAACCACAGTTGCATTTCTCTATTCTGCCAGAGAATACCCCACAGCCTCTGCCTTTGAGAATAGTTTATAGAGATGGAATATTAAGTGTGTCTATTATCTAATGTACTACTGTCAGCCATACAAATGTTCTTATTTTATTCTGACATTTTGACCTGGTTTCTTTTTTACCTTGTTTACTTCCATCTCTATGAGTAAATGGAAGCTGCTATGCCATCTATCCGAATGAAAAGGCAATAACTAGTATTGCCATGAGTGAATATAGAGCATCAAATATTATGTGTCACTAGGGCACAGAAAAAAACTCATATTCCCAGCAAGATTACTAAATGAGTCTCTCTAGGTCTATCTATCCAACTGCACCAACTCCCAAGCCTCTAAAATTTAGTGAACACAAATCCCTTTATCATTTATTACAGTAAAAATAAAATTATTACTGACAGCATCTAAATATTACATTGGAACACGATGAAGACAGTCCTTGACACCTCCATTCCACACTGGACTCTCCCCACCTCTTTGATTACTGAAGTCTTACAAAAGCACCATGTGTATTGGAGACAAGTACAAAGCTGGGACCTTCAGAGGTCCCTGATTCTGAAGAATTACAGTCTAAACTATGATCCAACAGACTGTAATTTGTGAGGTCATAAATGGCTCTTCAGCTGAGTTAAAAAACTTATTCTGCTATGTATTTTTCCTTATTCTTGTGTGAATCTGGTGATCTAGGTAGGAAAGGGAAACACAGGTAAGACAAACCATCCTCCCAGTTACATTCCAGAGTCTTGTGGAAGTATCAAATAGTGAAAGGGCTAGGTAATGCAGCTACAAAGAGTTGATTTTATCATAAGAAAAGATTATATGGATTGAAAAGACATATGGATGAGGAGACACATATCTCTAGATACAGAAAGAAAGCCTGAGAGGGATTATTTACAAGGGCATGTAGTGATAGGACAAGGAGAAATGGCTCTAAAGAAAGACAGCAGGTTTTAATTAGCACTGTGAGGGTGGTGAGGCCCTGGCACAGCTTGGCCAGAGAAGCTGTGGATGCCCCACCCCTGGCAGTGTTCAAGGCCAGGCTGGAGCTCTGAGTAATGTGGTCTAGTAAAAAGTGCCCCTACCCATGGCGGGGGATTTGGAAGCAGATGATCTTTAAGGTCCCCTCCAGCCCAGGCCATTATACACTAACACACCTCTACCCTACAGGACTTTGAGAAAACTCTTGCAAAGACTCAGCAAGAGACTTTTAAAATTAAGGATATGCTTAAGTGTTTTGCTGGGCTGAGATCCACCTATGCTTTTGTTAGTCTACAAGTCTAATTAACTCAAAATTATGACTTCCAATTAAGCTTTGCAACTAAGTAAGAGCATATCAAAATTATGGACAGCTCTAACCAAAGAGCTTTTATTTCTTGGGAAGTACAGGAAGTGGAAGAGATCAAGTATATTTTACTTCCCCTCTCCTATGGAGGACAGGTAATCTCATGCACAAAAATTTAATTTAGCAACTAGTCAGAAAAAGAGAAAACAATTAAGAAAGAAATATTGAAGAAACCACTCTTGTGAAAATTTACAACCACATCTACACTTTAAATTATATCTTGCTGCATTTAATTGTTTAATAATATAACTGTGGCTTTAGGTGTCCAGGTATCACCCAAAGAAATTGTAAAAGCACTGCATAATTCCAGACAGTACAGAGAAGTAAACATTATGGCACCTTACAGAAATTTTGGCAAGAAGCAATGGTAAAGCATAAATATGAGTCCTTTGTTATGTATAGGTAATAGAAAAATCCCTTTATATCTTTGCTACATAAACAGTGCATATTCTTTAAGCAAAAAACACCCCACTGTGGTAATTAACAAATGATTTCACAAAAGCATTACAGTGACCTGCAAATTATGTCCCTTAAAAGTTCATTCGCATTTTTTATTCAACCCATGCCAGAAGCCCCACTCTTGTAATAATTTTAAAGGATTTTAAAGGATTTGCTTTTTTGTAGCAAAACTACACTCCAAGTTAATTCCCATGTGCATTCTGTACTTATTAGGACTGGTAGTCATTTTTCTCAGCTGGTGATGTCACTCTATCCACAAATATCTGTGTTAAATATGTTTCAGAATCTAAATTCTACTTAAGAGAGAGGTAAGAAAAAAGATAGTGTTGAGGTATTAAGTTACTAAGTCTATATTTTAGACTCTATTTACTTGTTCCAGTTTTCAGCACTAGAGCATAGTATCATCTGCAGTGGCCACTTGAACCACTGATCAGCTACAGTTTTCAGATGCTCAGGTATTTGAAAATAATACAGCTACATTTATTACTTGCAATTTTTAAATATACAAACACATGTACATTCAAACTTAATCAAACATTAAGGCAGAGATTTTTAAAGCTAATTAAAATACTTATGCATTCATTTTCCATTAAATTAAGTGGAAATCAGATGTTGGAATATTCTATGCAAGGCTCCAAATCCCAGCATGGAAATGGAACTTGTTACATTTGCTGAATCAAAGCTAGAGGGTGACAACAGGGCTGGGATTCATCTCACCCCAAGACAGTTGTCTAAATTCATGTGAGATAAAAACCCTCCTGCAGATCTCTGTCTCTTCACTGTCTGTAGAGGGAGCCTAGAGAATGGTTCAGTCTAGCCACGTAACTTTTTTAGGCATAAAGGTAGGTAAGATAAATGCTATTCTATATATCTACCAAGAATTTAAAAGTCAGGAAGAAAACTGGTTGAGGCTTTGAGAGCTTAGTGAAGGACAAAAATACGTGAAAAGCTGGGTGAAACAACTGTATCTACTTTGTCTAGATTTTTTACAGTCTTGGCAGGAAAACCTATAAATGATGTTCAAGTTTTCTGCTCACAATTCTCAAAGATCTCCAGGCTGCCAGGTTCCTGCTGTTTCATATAAAAAGCTCCAAGTGGCAGACAGAAGTTGGAGAACTGGTTAAAGACTTCTGCCAGTATGAAATACTTTAAACGAAGAAGATATGATTATTTGCCTGGCTTCCTAACTTTACTCCCTGGCTAGCCACAGTTGCAAATAAAGGCCCTCAAGCCCTGTTTTTTATCTCATACTGTATTTGGATACAAAATTCCTGCTGAAAATACAATTAAACTAGTGACAGAATTGCTCATATATATTTTCCTATGTCCTGGGTAATATGAAATATAAGGAAATCCTATGTTGAGACAACACATATCAAATACTGACATTTCTCATGCATTATCCTGAGACCCTCAGATCACTCAGTTGCTCAATTTCTGTGGGGTAGCACTACCCTTCTCAAGCACATAACACTCACTACTGGGCAGGTACAGCCACATCTGACTAACGAAGGAACATAATCAGGAGTTCAGGTTGTTTTGACAAAGTGAGGATGAGTAGGGCTCCAGGCACTTGCATATTCTCAGTGTATGCAACGGTTTTCAAGTCTTGGTGGTGAGAAGCACAAGGTAGTACACTTTTTAAACTGACATTTGCATTTACAAATTAAAATTCTGATTCAAATGGAGATGTCTGAATCACCTGCTCACCATGAAAAATCTACCTAGAACCAAAACTTTTACTGTTATTGCTGCTATAATATTGTAGAACAGTGTAACAGATCACTGACAAGGCTGTTACCGTTGCTAAATCAAAGGATATATTGTGCTGAAAAGCACTGAAAGAAATATAGAGAGAATGAAGCACAGAGGTTGTGATAACAGAGTGGGTTTGTGTGTTTGTTTTAATTATTAACTTTAAATTTTCACTTCAAAAGAAATGGGAGAATTTATGCATGCCAAGAAGTGCTCCCTTTCAAAACTCAGTCTTCACTGAGGAAAGTAAGTAAAGCTTTCTTCTGAATGGCATCTCTTATCTTGTCAACCTCATTTAAAGTAAAAAGGCATCAATAGTAATAATAAAATTGCAGCTTGGTGAACAATTCCTTTACAGAAGCCAGCTACTATATACTGTAACAAATTAAAAACTCCAAAAGTCTATGCAGGTCTCCAGAGAAATGCTATTTAATAAAGCAAACACTGATATTGAATGTGACAGAATTCCATTTGCTTCAGAATCCCATCCAACTGAGTTTGGCTGCTGCTGAAGCAATTAGAGAAAGCTGTGATTTAATGATTATGCAAAAACCCTAGACAAACAAAGCTTTCACCTACCAAGTGGCCACTTAGCTGTATCACTACCACTGCTAGGTATAAAACTCCTTGTAGGATTTCATTTGCTGTCAGTCAACTAGTAACAACATGAGCAATTATTTACTAAAAATGTCTATTTACTAGATACCCTACTGCTTAAACATGAAAAATGTATAAATCTAAATTTAAACAAAGTAAGCAAAGCCAAGTGTGAGCTACATATGTCAAGGAAATCACCCACTAAGGTCATCCTTGTAGCTGAGACCTGATACAATCCAGTTGAAAGCTCATAACAGGTAGTATTTTTTTTTTAATATGTCTTTATGTTGTATATGATAATCTACTGGGGGCTCACCTCTGGGTCTGGAAACATTTAATGAAATTTTAAACATCTTTTCATTACAACAGTAGTTTCCTATGAACTATAACCAATCACTTCAGACACTGTGGACCTGTTAAATCAGTAGAACTGATTCAGCTAAGATTTCTTAGTTTGCCAGAAGTGGCATTTGGCTTTTCCTGTTTTCTAATACCATCAAAATTTCTCTGTATAAAGTTGCAGGACATAAAAAAGTATAAAAAAGTGACAATTTGGAAAATTTGTTTACAGAAAACTTGTGAATTTCTTCAAAACTCAGGTCTTTCTTGGTGTGTTCCTGCCAGCTAACAAGCTACATTGTGAAAAAATGACTAATGGTCTTTCTGATTTTTCATTTTCACATTAGTCAAAGAGTCAAGTGACACCTTGGACTGCTGATGTAGATTTTTACCCTCAGTGCGTGCCAGGTGAAGGCATCTCTTGACAAAGAGCAAGCAAAGCTTTTGAAAAAGCAGTTTCCTTCCTCCCCAACTAAGGAATAGGATATAGAGACATATGTGCACCTACAGCCTAAAAAAACCTACCAGTGTTGATAAAAAATGTTTAAAACTAGAAAGAATATGAATCTGTGAGAAAGCTCAAACACACGGAAAACTATTTTAAGAAAGAAAACAGTTTTGCATAACATGGATAAGTATGGACAAAGTTGCTGCAGTGGAGACTGAAATAACTTTAAGAGCTCACAGAAGTGCACCTATCAAGCAGCTCAGACCAATTTTCAAAAATCGAAATCCTCATATATTAACAATAAAACATACTGTGGGCATACAATTGTTTGTCTGTTTTGTTGCGTTGTGCATTTCTAACTAAAACATACAATGGCCATGTTCAAAACCTGTAAATTTTAAAAATAGTAATTTTTTTCTAATTACAGTGTGTTCCCCTAGAGTGCCATAAACCTAGAGCATCTACAGTTTCAGAGCTTCCCTAAAAGATTTGTGTTCATAGTAGCAAAGAGCCTGAGACGGCAGCAATAGCGTTGACAAAGCCAAGAAACTACACAGTCCCATTTCTGGGAATGTGTTAACTGCCAGAGGAGCTGTCATCTGAAAGTGAGACAGAAAATCAGAAAAGATTCAGTGCTAATGCCTTCTTAGACTAGCAGAACCTTATGTCAAGCTCAGCCCAGAATATATGGATCCACATCAAGCAACTTGTTTTCTACTAGTGCAATGACAACCACTGTGAGATGTTATATTTCTTTGTTTTGTCAGAACCTACAAAATTAGTTGTAGCTGGATCACTCTCTAGGTCCTCAAAGAAATATTATATCAAAATAGCAGAGATGCTCTTTGGAGGGTGCTGGTTTCAGGTGCTGACTGTTCTTAAGATTCTCCTCCTCTAAGGAGGAGGAAGACTGTTCTTAAGAATCTCCTTAAGATTCTTCCCCAATCACTTGAATTTTACACCTGATTTCTGTCTGGTACACTGAAGGATCACCTCTCTGCTCTAGAACAAAATTACTTACTCTTTTTTTCCCCCTCTTCCTTTCTTAGTTCTACTTTCTGATTTGTAAAGTATTTTTCTAAAACCAGATGCACTGATAGACATGCACAGACACACATTTTTGTTGATAGTCTCAGCTTCAGTAGTAGTGTCTCCTGGATTAGGTCGTCTGTTTCTTAAAATCACGTATCAAGTTATCCTGGCTTGAGGCATTCTAGAATGAATGTGAATTTTTTATAATCTCCACATGTGAGATTTGAAAGTTGCAAGAAGTCCATCAGTAACTGCCAGGTCAACACTGAACCCACCATATATCTCGTGGCATATCAGCAAGGACAAAGGACTGTACTGAGGATCAAATATACTTTGAATTAAGCAAGCAGTTCCTTGTTCAGACTCCTGTAAATGTAATTGTTCAGAAAGGCTCAGCATCTTGCAGGAGTCAGGCCTGGACTGAGTTCCTTTTGACTTGATTCAGCCCTTTCCAGTACAGCTGACAATCACAGGCCTTCACGTTCTAAAGTCTCAATGGACTTGCAGAACAAGTACAGAATCAAAGCAGATTCCCTGTATCTCCCTGCAAATATTCATGCACCTTGATCTGAAGGGACCACGAGCAGGATTACACTGTCAGTACTCTCCTCATTCCTCTGCCAATATTCCAAGCACTCTTTAGAATCAGTCAAAGAAGTGACATCAAACTGCCCAGGGCACATGGCCTAGAAAAGTAAGCAGCAGATGAAAGACCCTATGGGTTGTGAACTGATACACATTGATGATATAGATATAGATATAGTTATAGATAGATATAGATATAGATATAGATATAGATTATATAGATATAGATGATATAGATATAGATATAGATAAGATATAGATTATATAGATGTAGCTATAGATAGATATAGATACCAACTGAATCCAGTGCTCAAGATGGCACGTGAAAACAGAAGTGCAGTCTATATTGTACATGATGAGTCTCACAATAAAGAATGTCCTAGGGAAATATCTAACCTATTAGACCATCAACAGCAGTGCCTTGCAAACATAAAAGGAAACATGGCATTCCACAGTGTTCCTATGATAATAGGCATAGCAGTGAGGGATAATAAATATCTCCTTAGGAAATGTAGGGTGAAAAGGTGATACAGTAAAAAGGTGATGCAGTATGAAGTAACCATTGCTCTAAGAACTAATGTTTCCTACTTGGAAAGATTTTTTGCACTCCTAGAAAATGTCCACTTGCCAGGTATAGTTCATAGATTTAATCAAGTAATCCTTTTTGTATTTCCAAGGTGTCCATGTTTTAGATTTTAAAAGAAAAAAACTTAAACCTATGGTAAAATAAAGAGAAACAAGCTACAGTTTTTTTCCACTTTGACTACTACTATCATAAACCGCTCTAAGGAAACTACTATGCACTGTGTTTCATTATATATATATTTTTTTCCCATCTAGATAATGATCAAAATAATCCTGGATCTACAGGGTCTTCCTGAGGTGAGAGGCAGCAGTATCTGTTCTGCATGGTGTAGTGCTTGGAGCACACAGATAGAATTGCAGTCAAAATTGTCAGTCTTTAGTATCTGGTTTCTTGATACAAACTCAGAATAACACTGACCTCTATCCTTCTGCTGTAGACTTTGCACTCTGCAGCTTGTCCTATAAAAAAAAAAAACTTGAAACCAAAGCTCTAGAAAGACAATAAAGTGTGTTTTTTTAAGAATATGAGTCTAACCTAATTGTAGCCATGGTTGCAGAGAAAATGTAGAGTGTTATGAAATGCATTTAAACATGAGCAATGGAAGAAAGGGAATTCCAGACTCTTTTCTTCATCGATAGGATGTATTTCAGCCAATGGCATGATCTTCAGAGCCTGGCTATGCTTTGGGTAGAAGCACAGAATGGTTTACATATTTTAATTGTGTATGTTCATTCTCATGGCCATCAATATCAAAAAACTGGAAGCTCACTTGAAGGCAGGGTGTTAAACAGAGTATAAATTTCTCATACGGAGAAGAAACCATGATCATCATTGATATTCTCTTATCTCATTCAGCTTCTTTGATTTGAGTGTTGGTATCAAAAGGAAGTGACTTGAACATATTAAAGGTGATGCAAGTTTCACAATTCCCTGTTGCATATAACTTAAAAATTAACAGTTCATTAATATCCAAACAGATCTGTTTAGGGGAGACCTGACCAGAATTCAACACTAGATTCACAAGCATCTGAAAGTACTGCCTATGTGTTTTTAAAAAGGTCCAGAAGCAGCATGTATTCTTACATTTCCATTGCCTTCACCCGCAAAAGTGGTATCTCTGCTTCAGTAACTGAATAAGTAGATAGAAATTTAATTGTTTTTTTCCTCAAAGGGACTGTATTTTGCACCAAATAAGAAAAAATCAGCTTATTTTATCTAATTCATGACATACTACCCAGTGGTAGGAAGAGAAAGATGGCAGTTCCCGTTTCCTTCATGCTTTGATAGAGAGTCAACAGAGAAGTAATACAAACTGACAGGTTTTTATGACTGACCTCCTGATACCTACTGGTGCATAAACATGTAGTTGTTAGAACTTATCACTAGGGCCAGGGTTATCCCCTCCTGACTAGTAGTCTGCCAAGTCGTAAATAAATAAGCTAAAAATAGAGTTCCAAAATAATGTGTTCTATTTAGTGGATTCTGCCCCTAAAATATCATGTCCCAGAAAATTTCTAAACAGGAAAGCTGAGATTTCAGCATTTCTTGCCTTTGATTTCCAGATGTTGCACAAAGCTTGGTAGGTAGGAAGGCCACCTAAATGTCTCTCCAGAGCTGAGCACAGTCCCTGAGGGGTCTACACTGGGACCAGTACTGTTTAATCTGCATCAGTGACACAGGCAGTGGGATTAGGTGCACCTGCTACGGGTGTGCAGACAACAGTTCAGTGGTCCAGCTGACAAACCTGAGGGGTGAGATAGAATTCACAGGGACCTAGACAAAGTCTAGAGCTGTGCCATGAGGTTCCACACAGCCAAATCATATAAGGTTCCACACAGCCAAATGCAAGGTCCTGCACCTGATCCAATGCCCACAATATATGGATTTTGGAGGGCAAAGGAGGAGGAAGAAATGGTTAAATTTCAATGGGCTTGAGACCAGTCTCATGGGCCGAATGGCAAAAAGTAGTCAGAGATCTTAAAGTCCAGTTCACACACACCAAGACTGCTTTGCAACATGCCCTGCCCTCCAGTAAGTTGAGACGTTCACATAATTTAATTCTAAAGTGGCAATCCAAGTACAAATTAAAACATTAGCAGGGGTGAAGAAGCATCCCCTCTTACCTTTCCCAGATAAAATTAAGAGGAAAAATAGAGCTCATTTCTGTGCCTTTTTTTGAGAAGAAAATTTTAGGTCCCTACCCTCAGGGATTTAGATAGGCAGCTTTGTCTGGGTGAATCCCAGCTCTGATAGAATGCTGAGCTTCCACAAAAAAAAAAAAAACAAAAAAAAAAAAAAAAACAAACAAAAAAAAAAAAAAAAACCAAAAAAAACCAAAAAAAAAACCAGAAAATAATCCCTCTTTCTAAAGACCACACCATCAAGAGTTTAGTGCTCACCTTAGCAAAGGGCTAGTTTGAAACTCTGCTCAGAGGTGCTGAGTTTCACACTACACTTCACATGGAAGCAGGCTGTGGTCTCAGTTCAGTCTAGGGGCCATGCGCTGGGCTGTGAGATTACTAAATCTTACTTTTTTCCAAATTTAACTGGTTTTAGCTAACATCTAATCCTCTCTGCACATGAGAAATAATCACCAAAATAAGCAAGAGCTTTTAACTTTGAGTTTATGAGAGAGGAATATACCAAATGTGCAATACAACCACACCTAAGAGAGATTTGCAGATGATCTGAGGACAATTAAACTAAAGAAAACCCCAATGACTTTGGAGAATCTCTTCACTTCCTGTGACGGAATCTATGTGACAGAGATCAGAATTTGGCACTTAGGGCAAATTTGGAGCTGGCATGGCTCAGAAATGCTTGACAGGTGCTGCCTGTGAGGGCGGGGGGGTCTTCCTATTAGTCCCTTCCAGGGGGAGAGCGAGAAAACCTCTCTGATGCCTTAGCTCTAGAAGTCTCCTTGCCAGGTACGTGCCATATGCCTAAAGGCATTAGAGAAACATGGTTACATTTACTATCATGAGACTAGCTGGCTTTGTTAGAATATCTGACACAAACCCCACATTTTTAATGGCCTGATTTGTTTTTGCAGAAAGCTGAATCTTGGTATATGAGCTGTCATATCTGATTCTATTTTATTCTCTTATGTTTACAAAGTATTGCATAAACAGGAACAGCTGGTGTTGATTTATAAACACGAGAGCTGTCTTAAGAATTTAGGTATTATTTTGCCAACATTTAAGTCTAATCATTTGTAAGCAATTGTACTTTACTGTAGTGGACAATGGTTCTTCTGCTGCCTAAAGAAAAAGATATTTTCTAACAATGCTAATAATAGAATTCTGAATTAGACTTAGAAGAAGGATCTTATGTGCATAGGTCCATCTATTTATATATACAGATATTTATATATCTGTATATGTGTTTTTGTTCATCCAGAATTTCTTAGAGAATTACACAACAGTTGAGAGTGTTTTTGTGAAACACAGAGAGTTTTTATCTTATTCTAAGTTTTAATAAAGGGAAGGCTAAGATTTGGTTAATAAATCATTAAAAGACAGCAAACAAAGGGTATAAATAACTGGCAAGATTTTGCAACAGAGGAAAGCTATCTACCCATCTCCTAAGGATATGAGATGTTAGGTAGAGCCTTGTAGGACTTTGAAAGAAGATGGATAACAACATGAAAAAAATTACCAGGCATGGAGAGTCACTCTGGCTAGGTGATCTGAATGCAAAGAGTTGTGGGAAGCTTAAAATAGTAAACAACAATAAAACAGCAGAGGGTATTGATGAATGCAAAATAATGCATATGAGGGAAAAAAATCCTAATTAGATCTAAACCACAATGGACCCTAGCTATTATCATGCGGCACAAAAATCTCTGAACCATTATGGATAATTCCATGGAAATGTTGGTTTAATGATATGTAGTAATAAAAGAGGCCAACCACATGCTTTCAGATCAGGAAAAAAGGTAACTGGGGATGGGTACAATGGAGGCTTGCAAGTCATCAAAGTTCTGGACTTTCTGTGATTGGAGAATGATTATTCAGTTTAAAAATAATCATTGTAATAAATAAATTACAAAAAAAAAAGTCTGAGGACACAATAAAATTAGCTCACAGTTTTAAACCCAGTAAGAGGAAATAATTTTTCATGCAATGCACAAGCTGTAGAATTCATTGCTGCTGGGCTTCAAGTCACAAGCATAAACAAATTTGAAAACATATTAGGTGTATTAGCAGAAGCAGAATACACTGGCAATTCCAGAATGCAGTGCTCCAGGCACAATCTCCTATTTAGGATGAGCTGATATATCAGTAAAAAATGTTTGGTCACTTCCCAGTTTTGCTCACTTATCCTTTCCCAATCCATCTGCTACTGGTGGCAGGATAGTTGACATCTGACCCTTCTTCCCCACAAATCTTCCCTTCTGAAAAGGCTGATTCCAAGGCCTGATCTTCTGTGTAGTAAATACTAAATCCTGTAACTCCCTTTGACTTCCAGGTTCGTATCAGTGTCTCATCCTCAATTAACTGTTTCTCTGCTCATATCCCTTTCTCTCTTGCTTTCCACCAATACTACCAAAGATAGAACAATTTCTTTTCTCAGCTGATTCCACTCTCTCGCCTGCCTTCATTACACTTTCTCAAAGATTTTTAAGTTTACACAATGTGATGCTTTTCATAAGAATTTTATAAGACAAAGAGCACTCTCCTGCCAAATTTCAAATCTGTATTCCCAAATAGGATGGGCAGCAGAGGGAGGGAGGGAGTAAGGTTTGCCAGGACTTTTCAGTGTGGTCAAAAAAATATATATTCCCATTGCCTAATGACTGGAAATGTTGTAATTACTTTTACTGAATTTTTCCAAAACAAATTCAACTAAGAAGAAGAGCAGTGTGAAAAACTTCACCTCACAGAGATGCCAAACAGTTAAAGTCTGGCAAAGCTATCAGCAACTGCAAACTGAGTGCTATCATGGATAACATTATGCAACCTTAGTAAAACCTTATCTGTTGTAGCACCAAAGAGAACAAAATGTAGCACAAAATATGTGATTACTGGTGCTTTTGATATAATGAAAGCATAGATTTCAGTGATAGATTTTGGTAATAATTGCATTGCACATTATTTTAAGAGTGCATTATTTTATTTTGCAAGTTGTCACCAAATTTAAAAAATCCTTTTTGTCATGGGTCAAGAGGACTTTTAAAACTAGAAGTAATTGTAACACCAGCCCTGGCAATGACTGCAACAAATAATCCCCTGCAATTTTCTTTGTTTGCAAATATCCACAATTTTTTAAAATTATGATTGATTTTCAAAAATGGGAAACTAGCTGTATTTAAAATGAGCCATACTAACTGAAGAAAAGCCAGTTTTAAATGCAGATAAATAAGGGGATTCATAGGTAGGACTGAGGCTGGAGGCAGTAATTTAGCCCACTGAGTGCAGTGAAGCCCAATTCACCTTCTTGGTGACGGGCAGCAAGCACCAGCGCTCAGCCCCGGGTGCCAGCGCACCGCGTCCCTCGGCGCTGGCACTGCGGGGGCAAAGCAGGGCACACACACTGGGGCACTCGGAGCCAGCAGCTCCTCCAGCCCAGGACATGACTCCAGCTCCAAGGGGAATCAGCTGCAAGGACTTGTACAGAGTCCCTCCCTTTTCTCTGGCCTCTCATATGTAACTATCAAGAGGTGCTGTATAGATATAACCAAAATAATAAAAGATAGATTTTCATATGTGCCTTCAGAGTTTCCTGGCTTTTCCATGCTTTTAAAAAAAATAGTGGTCCATTAAGACTGATCTTTATTAATTATATCTAAGGTGATAATTACACTCCTAAACCAACTAATAATGGCCAAGCTCTTAGTTCCTTGGAAAGTGGTTAAAGTGTTCTGTTTATGGCTCTGTAGATCAGAAGAACTTTATTTTTCATAGATCAAGAAGACTTGATCGAACATACTTGTTTGTTTTTTGAATGTAAACAGAAACAGTTTTCAGATGACAGAAAGGCTACCACCAGTTTACAAGATCTGCTCATTAACAAATCTGCTGTTTTCAATACAGAATTCTTACAGGTCATGTTCACATCAGGGCCTGTGACGTGCCTCCCTTATTTATGACACAGGGACCCTTTCAGAACTTCTCTGTCACCAGCCTAAAGGTAAAGGCAAGCTATGTACCATGTGCATCTTCTCCCAATAAAAGCTTCCAAAGGAATTCCACACTAAACTTAATTGAATTTTATAGAGATAAAATATTGAAATCTTCATGGGTCCACTCCCACTGGACTAATACAGGGGTGATTTGGGCTATCGTAAGAAGATGCAGTGGAAAACTGGTCTGTAGCTTGCATTTGAAACATGAGAAGCTATTCTGCAGGCTGAATAAATGACACTGGAAAGCAGGTGACACAAATATTTCTCAGAGAAAACCCCAGGTCCTGCCCCAGTATTTACAGTCCTGCCTTCCCTATGTACCAGCCAATATACTAGCATTTAAGAATAACCTTGCATTGTGAATTTGCTGTTAAGTAGCTTCATTTTTTTTCAGCAGAAAAGAATTTTAAGTTCAAATACAGCAGAGCCATTCTCAGCTGGGTTTGATTCCTTTCACCAGAAGAGATTCTGATTCTCAAATTGAGGAGAGAGAATTCAGGTTATATGCTCAAAGAAGGCATCTTCTGGACAGGTAATCAGAAATTTTATTTCTTTTTTTTTTTGTTGTTGTTGTTGTTGCTTTTTTCCTTCCCCTTTTGAAACAGATCAAATTTCATACAAAGAATCATGGAGAAACAATAAACATGGAAGCCTAGAATAGCATTTTTGCAGAAACAAGTTTCAGGATAGAATAACACTTTAATTTTTTCCAGGCTTCCCACAGTATTGCTGGCAAGCCTTGAAAGCTGTAGAAGAGCAAGCAAACAGATTCTAAATCTCTACCATAGGCCAGATTGTATTCAGCCCTGCATGGGACTGCAAGAAGCGAGCCCAAGGGGAGAGAAAACAAAGAACCTCCTCCTGTGCTGAGGCATAAAACAGCAGGGAAACATGAGCACTGTCTCATGCAAAGATGAATCATGACATCAGTTTCTCCCAAAAAGGGCTGGGAAGAGTTCAGGAGTGACTGGCAGTTGTCCCTCCTTGGCAGTGGCCACCGGAGCTGTTCAAACATGAGAAAACATCTTTTCAAAGGACTGCTGCATTTCACCTGCCAAATTTCTTTACAACTCCTGAAAAGACCTCAGCCAAAATGCATGGAGACATCTCTAAAGGAAGCCCTTCCTCTTTTAAGCTGTGTCCAGCACAGCCCCCAGTATCAGTCAGCTTATGGAAAGGGATGTCTGAATCCCAGGAAATAAGAAATTCCCAGGAATAAACATATAATGTGTGTACTGACTACACAGACTAGGCTTCTAAGAGATTTTTGGTGGGTTTCTTTGGTTTTGGGGTTTTTTTCAAAGTATTTTACATCTGTGATCCTAGAAGCTGAGGAAATATTTCTAGGAGAAAAAAAACTTGAGTTTTTTAGAACACTAGCATCATATACTTGGAAAGAAGTCATTCCCTCTGTGCAAGGCACAAAATGAAGAATGGGTGGTTTGTTTTTGTCAGACAACAGTTGAAGGTGAAACAAGAATATGCTTGTTGCTCCCCCATCTAGAAGACTGGTGTGTTTTTACACCTTATCCTTATTTCAGGTAAACATTTATGCAGCATTTTCAGGACTTCTGAATTCAGCTTCTCTATTAGCAGATTTACAAACTAACTAAACCAGTTGACACAGACTTTCTACTGAAACAGAATCTCTTTTTGACAAAACACTGCTAGGTATTTAGCACATGTGCTTTACTACTGTTCACATAAAACTACTAAATAATTAAAGCAAAGAAAATGTGTCAGATTGGAGGGTGGAAATAAAACCATCTTGCTGACCACCAAACAAATCCTTGCTTCTGAAATCCTCTCTTGCTTCTTCCCATTTATTTGTTTGTTTGATCATTCAGACTTCTAACTCTGCTCCTAACCCAAATTGTCAACTGCAGAGTATAGTTGACAGGATAAGGATAATAAGGAATAATAAGGAAAAATAATTTCTTGAAGAGACCTCATGGTCATGCAGCAACACAATATTTTTTTTCACAGATTTCTTCCCCTGCACCTCCTCTGCAGGAAAATCTGATGAAGATGGGTGTAACCAGAAAACCTACAAAATTTTTCCCTGCTTTTGAAAACAGCAAACCATGTTCCATGTAACAACTTATCAATCTACTCTAATGAAAAAAGTTTCCTCTTTAATTATATGAGCACAAGACCCCTTTATTTTCAGCAGCATTAAAAATTAACAGTATTTTTACTAGTATGCTTTTAAATTATAGGACTCTTTCTTTTAAAAATAAACACATTGGAAATTAGTTAATCAGCATCAAATGAAGATATGCACAAAATTATTCAAACAGTAGAAATGATCCTTCTGCAATGATCAAATAAAATTTGCAATTCACTCTCTTAAATTATATTAATATTTAAAATGGCTAAAACATCAAAACACCATGGTAACACATTTTTATCCTTTGCAGCTTAGTTCACAAGTGACTCTTGTTGATATGTTGTGACTTTAAAACACAGGTGCATAGGGTACATGGTAGCCTGTAACAAAAACACCATGAAGCAATCTTCGTCTCTCAGCTGAATATATGGAGTTTCATTCATATGAATGATCCACATACCAGCTGTGGATGCAGTAGCACAATAATTTGTTATAGCCAAAGAAATGCCAAAATTCTTATATTATATAAAAACCATGCAGCCCTTACAATTTTAAAGCAGGATGCATTGATGCATCCTTCACAAACAAATAAACAAACAACTATTCTTGGCAACCCCGAAGTCTTGACAGTTTTTAGCTTATGTCTCTCAGTGAATACTCCTTTCTTTCCCTTACACTGGCCCCTGGCACATTTTATATGAGGATATTTAATAGACCCCATCAGCTCATAGTACACAAGGCTCAGAATTGGTTGCCTGTGCAGAATAGGCTGGGAAAGCTGCCTCAACAAATCTGTTCATGCTTAAGGTCTGGTCACTGCCAAGTGACGTGCTCAAGACAGCTGCCTTTCCATCCTCTGCTGTTAGTTTAACTCCACATTCACAGCAGAAAGGACAGAAGATACACTCTACAACTATGCCAAAATAGAGAAGCAACACTGCTCTTAGGCCCAAAATTCAACCCTGCTGGTACAGAGCTGGTGTCTAATTTTCTCTGGCTCAAGAAATTTAAAACAAGAAAAAACAGGGGCCTGAATTTCATCCATTCTCAGGAGTGTGAGAGACTTGAGAAAGCTTAAGCTTACTTAGGGATCTTCCTTCTATTAGTCATGGCAAATATATTTGAGCAATAAATAGACATGAGCAGAGAATAAAAAAAAGACGTAAAATAATAATAGATGCAAGGTTGACAGTGGGGCAAAACTGATGAAATTGCTGGAGGATTCTGCCCTTATGTAGAGACCCAGTCATGCTGCCAAGGTCAGCTGGAGCTTGGGTTATCTGTTGCCCAAGGCTATTCTACCTTGTTTTTCATTCAGGGATCATTGTTCTCCAGTTGTTTACGTGGATTTTATTCCCCTCTTTTCTTCATACTGTCTTCCCTTTCCAGCTTGCAGTCCCTTCCTGGTTGTGCACCAAGAAATCCAGACTACTCTAATGGGAAAGAGCAGCATTAGGTGAGAACAATTTTCCTCTAAAGAAGAGAAAGAGACAGAGAGAAGGTATTTAACAAATCCTTTGTAAAAACTGACAAATTCACTAATTATTTTTAAGGATGGTTCATGTATCTAACTGGAGAGGGGATATTATTTAAATATCTTTATCACCATAAACAAGGTAGTTAAACAAAACAGGGTTTTTCCTGTATTTTAATGCCATTTAATACACTACATTTATCCATACTTAAGAGATTCATCAGAGGGAACATGATAAAGAAGAAATGATGGAGGGGAGGAAAATAAAGGGGAGAAAGAAAGGCAGATAACAAGGTGTACATTATATCATACACATAGCAGGATAACTGAGATTTTAGAGTGGAGGTATAAGTTAAGATTTTTACAGTGAAATGTTGTACTTGGGCAGGGAAAGACCAAGAGACCTGAATCGCCATCATGAGTCTTACACTTAGCTTTTGTAATCACTTAAATCACTTAGCTTTTGCATCACTTAAAACCATTGCAACATAAGCCAAAGCTTTTTTATTCCTTCCTTTAGGGTCAGTATCTGTAGAAAACTTTACAGGAAACACATTCAATACACTGAACTTTCACAGGAAAAATTATATCAAGGGGCAGAACCAAACCCTGACATTAGCAGTGCCAGCTCCCATTGACTGAAGATGGAACTGGATTTGCTTCTATCAAAGCTGACTTTGGCAGAGGTAGTCCCATAAAGCCATGTATTAGACTTCCTTATCTTTTCCTCTCTGTGGAGATTTGAGATGATTTTTAAGCTGCTGCATGACTTACATGCCCCTGAGTGCAAGATATAGAACTAATTTAATATTTTGCCTACCTTGGAACTAATACTTTTAATTTTTTGTGAAAGGGGCAAAATATGTAAATTTTTAAAAATAACAATTAGTGTCACTAATGTAGCCATTATTTTCTGTTTAAGTTTTGTTTCAACTATATTTTATTACATTTCTTTATTTTCTTTACTTTGGCTTTTTACATTCTCCAGGACAATTAGAACTTCCTGATGAAATAAATAATGTATAAAACTTCAGGATAAAACTACTGCATGCATTTGGAGGACAGTATGCATAGAAAGAATCCCTACAGGAATCTAAATAATCTGTTACTTAGACATGAAAGATAACCACCACTGGAAGCCTAAGGAGCCTAGATTTTTAAGAGATTCCTTGACACTTGAAATCAGATAGGATCAGTTCAAAGTTCCTCAAACGTTCAGAAGAAACAGCTAAAATTTTTCTACTCTGCCTAAATTGTATACTTTCCATTTTAAATATATGCATTGAACCTATTTTTATAATGCAATAAAGTTTGTATAGCAAAATAAGTAGACAGCACAGCCTTTAGCAATGTGTTGTAGAACATAATTTAGTGAAACAAAAACATCTGGCAATTTTTTAGCAGCAGAAGAAACTTCTTTCTCTTTGAGAAAAAAAAAGCACCTAACATGGTCTGTGTGTACACAGAGTTCATTCACTTTCCAAAAAAAAAAAAACATTAAAATTTTAAAAAGCATTTTCCAAACAGTTAGCCTCATAAGAAATGGTTGTATGTCCTTTATATGGGATTTAAAAATTTCTTTGTGTGAACAGCATTAATCAAGGTCACTATTTGATTCAAGATCTGTCCCTGCACCATGTCAGTTGTACAGCTTTGGGAAAAGATCTTTAAACCTCTGTAGAAAAGACTACATGGAAATAGCTGATAAACTGGTATTGATTTTCACATATCGCCCTTGTCAAAAGGATTTATTGATGTGTCAATGCATGTTGTGGCAAGGATCATAGCAGGATAGCTTTAAAGGATTTATGGTGAATCTACAGGCTTTAATACACTCTGTGGTAAATAACTAACAAGTACTGTGTGTATTGATTCTTGTCGTGTGGTCAATGGAATCTTTAGCCCACTAATTGTTCTTATTGACAAAAGGTTCATGATCTAAATGAGCAACAAAACATCACTCCTAACCAAAGATGCTTTTCTTCACCATTCGCCCCCACCAGGAACAATGCTTAAACACAGAAGTCTTCATCAGGACTCTGCCTCACTAACTTACTGGTGGCTGGTTAGTGTTTAGATCCCTGCTCTCCCCCCTGCAGTGGTTCCATGCACCTTTAAGCATCTGTAACTCAATTTAAAAGTTGCAGGACAGTTAACTGTGGTTACAACTTTATTCCTCATTAGGACTTCTACGTGGGCATCTTACTCCAACTTCAGACACTTGGATTCAGAACTATTTGTGGTTTATTATTTTCAACATTTAAAAAATTCAATATTTAAATATATGTGGGTGCAAAGATCAAAAAATAGTTTGATATCTGCAAAGAATTTTCTGAGAAAAATATTATTTTTGTGTTTCTCTAGGTGTGTGTTCATTCTTAGCAGCTCAGCTTTTAATTTTATTATCTACAAACAAAGAAATAAACAATTAAATAGTTGTAAAAAGATTTATCAAATTTACTGCGAGTGTAAAATCAATACCCAGAACTAATATAGCTGGTAAAATAATTATTACTTAAACAACAAGCAAAATTTCCATTCACACTTAAGCAGAACTAGGTAAATACAGCATGTGTATACAGAACCACCAATTTGTTCCATTAGCCTTGTGTCTTCCACTGAGTAATAAATACAGATTACAATGTTTTTGAAAGTCTGTTGGATCAGCCTGTCTCCCATGGGAAAAAAAAAAATCAGTCATAAAAACCCCAACACTCCAAGATAAAACAAACAAAAAAGTAGGCAAGCACTAAAGCGTGCTTTCTAAAGACCTGAAAACTGGTTTATACCCCTCTTCCTCCTCAACTGCTTGAAAAAAATATAACATTAAGTTTATCAGAGTTGGATTCATTTGTGCCAAAGACAGAAAAATAAATTAAGAACTGAAAATTCCGAAGAGCAAAAGCAGGATTTTTTTCTTCTACAAACCAATCTGTAGGATTCAAGATAGAGATGGGAATTCAAACTTAAGTTTAAATACTGATAGATCATTCTGAAAATTAACATTACCTTCTTTGTCTTTTTTTTTTTTTATTAATTTGAAGTTTTAATTGCCTTTGTATCTTTCTACAGCAATGTTTGCAAGCCCATTTAAAAAGTGCTTTTGCCTGAGCAGTGCAGATTATTATTGCCTTAAGGTTGCTTTGCTTTCCTAAAAGGGCAATTTGTGGCTTGTGGGGAGCAAGTTTGTGGTAAAACAGACTGACTCAACGTCTAGCCTACTTTAAGGAGGGTTGACTTGAGATGGAACTTCTCTTCACATCAGATCTATACTAGCCACTCATCAGCTTGATAGCTACAGATAAACCAACAACTTCCTATGTAAATATTTACCAGTTCAAAGCATGCAGCCAACCTGATACTCATACATACAACAAACGTATGGGCAGAGAAATTCTTTCAAGTACATTGGAATCAAGTAATTTTTAGTAAAATGCCTGAAAGTTCAATCTATAAATGTATTTAGTATTTGTGCTGTCTTGACAACTTGAGCCAGTCTATGTTACTGAACTCCCTTTGACCTTTTCTTCCCAATAACTTTTAGGTAAAATTATGTGATTGAAAACACAGTTTACTGAATCCGCAACAAGTTAGGGAAAATGTGCTCATATGTTTTATCTTGATTGAATTAAAAGAATTTCTGATCCTAATCAATAACACTGGGGTATGTGTTTATGTACATGCCTAAATGCCATTTGCTTTAGCAGATATTAACAGCTCTGCTGTACGGGGATCCTTTCCTCAAACAGAACCTTCATTATAAGGTAGCTACTGGCCTCATTTCCTTTTCTTATAATTTCTTAGCATTATATTATAAAATTATATTTTTGCCACATTCAGGTCATGTGTCTTAGAAGCAGTGGATATGAATATAACATACAGCCTGGATACCTTATATCTAGGGTAACAACATCAGCAAAAGGACAGAAAAGGAAGTTCTTAAATTTTTCCAGCATTTATTAATCCAAGGTCTCATTTCAAAAAAAAAGCGCTACCATTTCAATCATACACACTAACATACCGAGAAATGATTTAGTGATGAATAAATAAATTTTAACCTGTTCAGTCAAATTGTATTCTTTAATTCACATAATACCTTCATTAAGATCCAGCAATCCTTCTTACATCATAATAGATAAGTAAAATAGGAACTTATTAATAAAGTATACTATGAAGGGCAATATAACAAATATGTCCTGGTTTACAGGGTTAGAAGGTATGACTAATTACTGGTATTGTTCTTTACAACCTCCTGATGAGATTAATAATAAAATACCACATGGTACTTCACCATCTACTGCTCAATTCAATATTTAGCTGGCAATTTAGCTTCATCTGAATATAATCTTCAGCAGCTCCTTAGAAACCAAATGTTACAACTAAGCAATACAAACATCCATTGCAGGCAGTGTTGTGCATGCTTTGCAAGAAGTAGGAAAGGGACTAGTTAAAAGTGCTGAAAAGGCAGCACAGAGCAAGGTGATAAGTATCCTGCATCTAAGCTGTGGCATTCAAGCATGTGAAATGCAGTAAAAAACCATCCCAGTTCTTGTAAGTTATTTGACAGGCAGAAGTGTAGTTGGAGAAGTCAGAATGATAGACAACCTTTTGCAGGGATTTCTGCAATTATATCATAGTTGTGTACAATGCCCCACAAAACCCCCCATATTTTCTCAAAAGCACAAGCTAAATAACAAGGAAGTTGCAATAAATTAAACTTAAAAGCAATGCAAGAGAAAAGGTTCTAATTAAGAAACTTTGGGGGGCTTTTTGTTACCCGGATTCTCAGTTAAGTGTGCTAATTCACTCTTCAAAGAAGTAATTTGCTTCTTCATCTTTTTCCACTCCATCAGAGCAACATTGAGTCCATGACATAGGATGCCAACAGGGCAGCTAAAAGGTGAAGATTAGTAATATAATGCTGATCAAGGGGAGTGAGGTTCAGAAAACAGGTTCATACCTGGTAGATAACTAATATGCCTGCTTCACTCCAGGCCAGAGCCATCACAGCCAAAAGCAACATGGGAAGGATGGGATTATCCATCCCCCTTACACTTCTCCAATTTCATTAATATTCTGTAAATTTTAATATGTACAGTAGTAGAATATTTTAAAGACCAGGAAAGGGATTGAAGTGAGAGTATTTTGATCAAATGCAGTTGGCAATGATGTATATGGTGTTTGCTGGGGACATTGCCTGGGCTGATGACAGAGCTCCACCATGAAGATATTTTATGTTTTCAGTAACTATCAGCACTGTCACTAAAGGCTCATCTGCAAGTGTCTCCTGTGTCCAATTATCACTACCCATTTTGGTAAATGACAAGTTATCAGGACAAATCTGTCTTCCAGACTCCTTCTGGGTATTTAAACATAGCACATTTCCCTGTTACAAGCTAAATCTGTGGGCATAAGCACTATAAATGCAGTTTACCAAATTTATGGCAAGACTGCCTTTCTTCTTTTGAAGAAACCAAAAAGCTTTTTATGGTTTGAGTACAATTTCTCTCTCTTTTTTTAATATAGAGATGGTTTGATTCTTTCTATACCACATCAGGTCAGAGAATGAAAGGAGGATTTCAGAGGAAACAGGAAAATCAATCCACTTTCAAAGTGACTGTAATTTGCAGCAATAAATAGGATTCTACGAAATATGCATTTCTACCTAAATATTCATTTTCCCTGCAAATCATCCCAACATGATAATCCAGTCTCTTCAAACTACACTGTGTGCCACTCTGTGCTGGCACAATTTGGGCTCAGCTTCAGTCTAGTTTCTCTGGGCAGGACTGTGACCTATTTCTTTGGTCTAATAGAAGAAAAATAACAGCTTTCCCAAAGAATTCCCAAACCTGGATGCTCTCTCTTGGGAATGCTGTCTCCACTGGACAGAGAGGGTTTTCCTCTACCATACCAGAGATTTTCCTCTACGCCCACTACTATTCCTACATGGGAGAAGAGGGAAATAGTAATATAAGATTTACCTTCTTAAAGGCTTCCCTGCTGATGACAAATGTCTGTTTTTAAACATTCCCAATCTTAAGTGTAATCTGTAATGCATTCATAATTAGAGGTGCCCTTAAAGATGAGTGTGAAATTCAAGTGTGTAATTATTCTTACTCCAGCCAATGGAACACACTGCCCTGAGGTGGCTGCCAAGAGCTGTAAGGCTGGCTCCAGGAGCACTCTCATTGCTACTTTCTGCAGTGGCCATGCTGGGGGAGAGATGGGGCAAAGGAAGGAATTTCTGTACAAGCCTGACTGATCTCAGTTACATGCTCCTGAGTCATGCAACCAATAGTGCACCGAAGACAAGCAGCATCCTAGAAAGAGCCCCCATCTGTGTCCTCAGGCAAGCCTTCTCTATAAACAGCGAGGCAGGCATCTCAGCTACCTTCTCAGGCTCCTCAAAACCAGCAAGGAGCAGATCATTTCACACTTAGACTTCAGTCACATGTTTGCTGTGTAAGTACAGTCAAGAGACTCCAGTCAAAGGCACACTCTAGGCAGCATTACGACAAGGAAAAGCTGCAAATTTAGCTACCAAAAAATACTCAGGAGGCCACAAAATATCCCCAAAAGGTCATAAAAATAGTTGAAAGCCTTTAATCCCCAGAACCTCTGGGATACCAAGTTCTGTGCCATTCCTGCTTAGCTATCCAAGCAGATCGCAATGTTTATTTTTCTTGAAGTACATTTCCAACTGTTTTCAACTTGAAAATATTTTCCAAAACCCTCTGGCCCTGCCAGGAGCAAACGTTTTGGTGCCTGTCAGGATTGGGGCTCAGTGCTCAGCTCCTCTCACTTTCTGGTACTTCCTCCGTGAAATGGGGAGTTACTGCTTCTTCCCAGCCCTGTTAACCTTGTTTATTTAGATGGAAAACTTGTTGGGAGAGAAACTGTCTCTCACCATATGTATGCAGACTACTCCAAACAATAAGGCCTTTGCCTCTCCAGGCACTATCAGCATTTAAGTAAGCCAAGTGATGATAATTCTTAGAGAAAAATGCAGGAAAAATAACCTAAAAATCACCAGAATTGACATAAAACTCTCCAGCAGATGGGGGCCTAGCACTCCCTGAGGGCCCTGCTTATGCGAAGACCAGTTACTTGTAAACATTTATAAATTCTGGCAAATATGTACAGACTTCCATGGAAGCAATTGCATTCCCCTTCTCTTCCGTCAGAGGCAGCTGGTGCTGTCTGAAATACGCCCCATCTTTAACTACATACACATATATGTCTGTAAAATGAGTTCTTGTATGTGCTGAAGTGTTGAGGGCAAGGAAAAACTCCCATGAAAAGACAGTTCTAAGAATCATTATTTTTGAGTAAAGTATCACCCTTGCAAGACACACAAAGCAAAGCTGTTGTCTTACTCAAGTTACATTAGATGTCCCGGCCAAGTTAAGCTACACTGCTCATTTACAGGTAGGCACATTTTATCCTAAAGTTTTCTTGACAAAATAATTAAAATCTGTTTTACAAAATATAAAATGACAAGTTATAATGTCCTCTCAAGTGTTTCAAGTCATAAGTAATTTATATTTATAAAATATAATGGCTATTGCATACTGTAATAAGGTAAGAAAAATCAGATTCAAATTAACAGACTGCAATAAAATCAAATAGTAAATACAACTCTGTCATGGTACAAAATTAAGATGTTATAGGAAGATAATTACTAAAATTATCTTTATTGATAGCAATAATCACTAAACAAAATCAGTACTTTTAACTCGCATATAACAACTATACTGGCAAAAAGGACACCCAACAGGATCACAGTTGCAATACAAAAAAGCCAAAGAAATCTAACTGGAATGAGACACCTGGCTCCCATCTGCTGCTCTGAATGGCTCCTGACCTGACAGAAACCTGTGGCAATGAGGTTTTCATTAGGGAACAAGCACTGAATAACTACCTGAATAAATATGACTTACCTGTAATGGCCTATTTCTAGAGAATACAGATAGAAATAATACAATGAATACAGGTGCACAAAAGTCACCACACAGTCTGAGGACAAAAACTCTGCCTTCATATATTTGGGAATACACATAATAAGGACAGTGGATAGAAGCAATCAAGTATTTACCTTACTCTGCCTAGTGGTGTCTGTCTGTCTGTCTGTCTGTCTGCAGGATTTGAATCCCTGTCCCATGGCTCTCAGAAAAGCCCTCAGCAGTTTGCAGGGCTGCACCATTGAAACTGGACTGCATGCCCTCAGGATCGAGCATGTCCTGATCAAGCACACCACCAGCTCAGCCCTTTCTGGCACAGTTAAAAACAAACCTTCCAGCACCCTTCTGATTTTGTACATTCACCAGCCTCTGCACAACTCACAACAACCCATCAGAACAACAGGTTGTTATTTCCATGTTTGCATTACCAGTCCTTGCAGTGCACTGAAGGCTGATGAAGATTTCCCAAAGCATCAACTGTGATCTGAAGAAAAGCACCTTGATTAGAGAGGCACTGAAGAGCAGCTACAGTCATACAACTCTGTCACTCTAAAGAGTGAGACCTGATGGCTGTTATCTCTTTTCCCACCAAGATGAAGAGGAAACTCACTTGGTATTTCTAAAGTACAGTTTTGCTTAATTATGCTGTCTGATCACTTTAAAGCCCTATTTGCACACAAACATTGTACAAATTAACTGAAGGAGAACAAGCTGATAAGGGTGACTATGCAGATAGGTTTGAATCCCTTTCAAGACAGAAGTTATTTACATCTGTTTTGAAACATTTGAAGCATCTGAAGCTGTGCTGTATCCTTGCTTCCTGTCTGGATCTAACCTGGACAGTCCTGATTTCAGGCTTTGCATGAAACTCCACTGCATCTCAGCCTTCTCAGAGAACAGCCACGCTGTTCCAGAGAAAACAGCCCCCTCAAAGCCAGGGAGAGCGCCTCGTGCTGTCCTGCTTTGTGCCCAGGTCAGTCCAGTGGGACCTCCCTAGCAAAAAGTAGCCAATGCCGCTGTAAATGTGGTGTGCTAAAATTTGCATGTAACTCTTGGGTGTTACTTAACCTGCCGAGGTAATGAGCTGACTGAGAGGAAAGGCAGCCGGGGAGAGTGAGGAAGAGAAGGCAAACAACCATGGCCCCCGAGGTACTGTTGGTACCAGGAGCTGCTGCTTTCCTGAAAAGATGAAGCATGTGAAAACTTGAGGTAAGAGTGGAAGGCCTGGAGAAGAGCACAGGTAGGAAGGACGGTGTAAGAAGCAAGGGAACAGCCATGAAGGCAGGACTAGCCAGAGCAGGGAACACTGCCAGGAATCATGCTGATTACTTATTTTTAAGCAGTCTATGGTTCACAGTTACAAGCTGTGCTTCTACAGACAGGCAGTGATGGCTATTGGAAAGTTGGTACTCCACATATGCAAAAAGCAGAATCCTTGAATGGATTCATGTATAACTTACAGAATTTGTTTTCTGTGTAATAGTTCTCTCCTGTACACTAGAATCTATTCCTTCTAATGCAGGTGATTCCTAGTTTGCTTTCTGGGCTACAAATATGGTCTGCTCAGGGTGCAGAGAAGCTCACTCTCTCCCTTCCCCCCACCTTCACTCTTATTTCAAGTCAAGCCAGTGTAAGGGATTTTACAAAAAGAGGCAGTTATAAAGGAGTCAATATCACATTACATTTACATTGTAAGGAGTTTTGGGAGAGGTATACAAGAGTATTGTTCATCTTAGCTTGTTCTGTTTAGGGAGGCTTAGAATAACATTGCAAATGACATGTCTACTCCAATAAAACACTAGAGGGCTTGGATGCCATCTCGCACTTCGGCAGAACAGTAAATACAAAGAGCCTTACTATGGGAATATGAATATTCACTAGCAACAGAGAGAGGTGAATTGTTATGCAAGTGGCAATATCTACTGCATACACTGAAATTCCACTTGCTTCACTCTACTGCACAATGTTCCTCTGCTTTTAGATGGATGTATCTGAATATATTTTGTGCCGTTAGCATTTTTATAAAATCTGACATGAACTGATTTAGTTTAAAAAGACCCCAAACAACTGAATACCACATTATTTGTAACACATTACATTAATCAGCTTGTTATAAACAGCTCAGAGAAGACATGTTCTTCTACAAGCTTAAATACTTTTCTATGCAGAAAGTAACAGATGAGTTAAACACAAATAGGAAAGCTTAGTGAGGTGTAAAGTCTTATATTAGAACTTCAAGTGATGTAATTTTAAACTGACCTAATACTATCTTAAGTCTGATTATCTGAAAATCTCAATTATAATATTTGTAAAAGTATCTTATAATATTAAAGATCAGAAAATGGGGTTAGAAATCTTCCGAAATGTGTAAGGGAGGGTCAAGGTCCATATTAATCTTCAGCTTTGATACTCAGCACAGCTATTACCAAACCTCCAGCAGTAAAACCCTCTAGTAGATCTGCTGGATAAGTGTCCACAAAAGACATTACTTCATCACTTGGACATAGTAGGAAAGCCAAGTTTGAAGTCAGCCTATAACCATTGGATGGACTTTACAAACAAATAAACCACTGAGAATGGGCTAATGGAAGAGAATAGTCTGGACAGAGGAAGTAATGCAGGAAAAAAACTCAATCCATTACTAAAACACATTATATTATTAACTGTTACCACATAGCATAGACAAGGCAAATAAGGAATAATTTAACTGAAGCATTTAGCCATTTCTCCTGCTTGCAACTGTCTGCAAATAGGCTCCTATTATTATTATTACTATTACTCTTCAGAGTTGCTCAATGAACAGTGTATTGAACACATCTCAGCATATAATGTTTGCAACTGTTCACAGGGCATATTCCTTAGATAATTTGTTAGATGCAGTTCAACATTTGCACTGTAGAACAGTCTGTGTAAAGCACAAAATAAAGTTTATGTTCCCTGACTAGCTAATATAAGCTTATAAACAATTTTTACCTGCAACCCATTGCAAAAATATATTTTTTTAAATTTAATCTTGGCTCTATCTTAAACAATGGAATTTTGCAAACTTTCACTTCAGCAATTCCTTGGCAACAGAATTTTTCATTGAAAATCATCACCATGTCTAGAGTTGAAAGAAAAAAGCCTGCAGGTGCATTGTGATGGACTTTGGTCTCTTTACATTTAAATCTGGAATAAAGATAAGCCCCAAGTAAAGGCTTCAAGTGTCTTTTTGTTGTGTTAAGAGACAGCAAGGAAAAACACTTGCATAAGTGCATCGAGCCCCGAAAGCCACTTATGTGCCATGTTCTGCACATGGTAGCAAAGCATTCAGAAGTGAGGCAGATAATATTCTACAGAGATGCATTAGAATACTTCTCAATTTAAATTTCTCAAGACCTCCATTACAGCAGTAAAGCTCATCCCAGTAATTTTACCCTTCTGAATAGGCTGAACATTAACTAAATCAGAATCAAACCACTGTGTGAAGCTTAGAAAATAATAAAAAAATAGCTAAACCAACGCTTCTATGAAGGAACAACTTCCAATAACAAACACAACTTTTCTGTTATTCTTTCCCAAAACTATGACTCAAATACAGGGAAAATTAATGTTTGAAGTTTAATTAATTAAATTATTATGGTTTTCACCTCTTACTTCATTATGACTGGTACCACAATCACTATAAAGCAACTGTCATTTGATTGAAAGGTACTGCAGTACACTGAGATATATAAATACAGGATACTTAAATTTGATTCGTTTTATCTGATGTTTTTAATAATGGATAATTGTCTTTCTTAAAACTTCCAGCCCATTTTTATTGAAACATTACTGTTTCGATGAAAAAAATGCAAATGTTGATTTTAAACCTTAATTCTGCCTGGGACAATGATATTGATAGGAAAATATCATAGTAATTCCACTGTTCGTCATAGCCCATGGATAATCAGTGGAGGACAGGAAAGTCTTTATTTGCCATTGGTATTTGGTCCTTATTCATATGCCACAATCCTTGACACCAACCTGTCACAGCTTGGATCACAGCCACATCTGTTATATGGATATGTATATAAGACATTTGGATGTGAAAATCATTATATTCTGGCACAGAAAGATTCTATCCTGTAAGGTATCATGACCTAGTTCCACTAAATTGCTTAGAAGCAGATAGGAAAATTCAGGCAATAGAATTTGAAAGTGTTCTCAAAATACTCCTGAATTCCTCAGTTACCTTTTGCAACATTTATGTCAACCAGGCTCCTTTGGTGAAGTGAGTGCCCTACTCCCTAACCTGTGGTCTAGAGTCTCTTCTCCAGCCCCACCCTGCTCAGTAAGCACAGATTGCAGCTCTCTAGGCCCATTAGCTCAGCACGAGCAAGACAGCTGAGGAACCTCTTCATCACGAGCACCTTAGGCAAAGAAGTAAATTTGGGCCAGAAAGGGATAAATGGCTGCCTCAGGAAGCCAACAGCCCTAATGAAGTGTTTCCCTGAAGACCAAAGCAAAGACAAGATTTACAGGTCCTGGTTTTCCTCCTGTCTTTCTTGGTGACTAGCGTGGCAAGTTCCCTGCAGAGTGTCCTGGATGCCATAAATCCTGTTTTGAGAGTGTGGATAAGCAGCACAGATGAGCCTGTCCAACAACACCTTGTGCCAAAATGAGCAGCCTTTCAGCCTCCTTCCCTTTCTCTAGTGGTTCTGCAGGCCCTCCACCTCCTGCTTTTGGGCTCATCTAGCTCCTGTGTGAGCCAGGTAAGCCATTCACCTGGCAAAACACTGCAGGGATTTCACTGTTGGTTTGCTGTGGTAGCTTTCCATTTCTTCAGCAAGACAAATCAATTCATGGAGTGGTTCAAGATGTGCTATTGCAACTAAAAGAGTGGGCATGGCTAAAGGGAGACCACCTTGACAAGAACCAGGAGTTAAAGAGGTCATTGATGGAGCAGCCCAGCCAGGAACAGGGCTGAGTGAGCTCCATCATTCATCCCTCCCTCATTCCTTCACATTGCCCCCCAGCCTGCACTCAGCTCTCTCTCTTTCCCCACTTGTGCTGCAGAAGCACCACACAGCCATTGAAGCTGGCTGGTATATGTTCAGCCCAACCCATTTCTGTTAATTGATTCCAGTTAAAACCAAAAGCCATCCTTTTTATAAGAGGAAATGGTTTCTCAGAAAGAAGTTAGAAAACACAGAGTTAAATGGGCTCAATCTGGGGCTAAGGAGTGATCCATTTGGTCTGGATCCACAACTGCAGTCGCAAGTAGGACAGAAAGAAAATGAGCATCACTGGGTCTCCCTCCCGGCTGTCTTCTTTCCACAAGGAAGAAGGAATGATGGAGATAGTCAGTGCTATCTATGTAGGACTAAGCTCAAAATAGTATTACCTAGCCTGACCAATTTTGGCGTATTTTTCCATTTTTACCACTAAAAACTACAAGATATCCTCCAACAATTAAATACAGTTAGCATGGGAAATTACATATTTCTTGGCAGAGCAAGTACCCTGGAAAGTTACACTGAATTTTATTTCACAGAAACATGCCATCCATACACTTGTTAAAATTCAACTGAACTATAACTAGCTCTTGCATTAGCATTTAGGAGCTGACTTAAATTTACTGGAAAGCACCCCTAAACAGAGAAGAATATTATCTGCTGTTTCAAATGTTTTAAAATCTTGTTGAATTAAAAAAACTGTGATGACAGCTATAAATATCTATTATGTCATAATTCTGAAATGGGCAGTTATGCAGCTTTGAACAAAATATGGTCACCTCAGCTTTTTTGGATTTTAGCTCATTACAGACTACTTACACCCTGCTCTACTGGGTGTTTTTTCATTAAGCAGAAAAACATATTGTAAACTATATTTATGAATCAGTGTATACATATGCATAAATACATATATATATGCACATAAGTCATGTGTGTGTATATATATTGATCAATCAAAATCTGAAAATTTAACTTTTTAGACCCTTAAATATTTTTATCTGTACCAACTGTAAGTTTTCTGCATAACAATTAAACACTGAATACATGAAACTACATCAGATACACAATTATTAAAACACAGTTTTGAAATTTAAGTCAAATAAGGAGACAAGTTTGGATTTAGATGGAAACAACCATTACAACTTTTATCCTGTGTCCTAAATTATTCTCAAAACTACATTGTTAGCTACAGTTGTTGATATAATGTTCTGAATACACCAAATTTCTCATCTTCCACTTACAACTGCAATACTTTCCAAACAGGAACCTTCTGCATGATAGTAACTTTTGTTTCTTAAATGGTGTGGTAAAAGCAAAAAAAAAAAAAAAAGAAAAAAAAATTATTACTTTTTTTCCTTTTTTTTATATAAATTTGTAGCTGACATGAGATTTCATTGGAGACCTGGGAAATTCCCTATGAATCTATATTTTTGGCAGGTCTGTGGCTACCACAGGAAAACCTGAACAGATGTACAATGTAGAATTTTGCACATTTTTTCTGGCCGTGAATACAGCATTTAAGTAGTCTTTATGATCACGGAATCCACGAAAACAAAAAATGGAAACAATTAATCTAAATTCCTTAAAAAGAAGGAAAAAAATAAAGTAAAAAATATTTTCATTTGACACACACAAAACCAATCAAATTAGTCTTTCATTTTCCCCAGTTTCTCTAACTGAAATCTTTTCCTGATCTGGGAAACTTACACAAATGCTTCTTCTAGCATAAAGAAAAAAGGCAGGGCAGGCAACAGGGATAAGCCCGAAGAAGAAAAAATCACCATCTTCAGTGAGAGCAGTAGCTGATGCCTGCTAACAGGGTTTCTTGGGAGCTGCAGCTTCTCCCTGCTCTTCGAGCTTTGCAGGCACTAATTTTGTACACTCTGAGTCACAGAGATGGAAAGTGTGGGCACTGCTCTGTAGCAAAGAGCATTCAGTGGAGCCAGGATTTTATTCTTCCTAGGAATTAAACTGGGACGGGAGAAAAGCATCCCAAAATTGGAATTTGGAAAGACACAGGCTGTTCATACAGAGGGAAAAAAGGTGAGAACTGGCAGATAAATTACAGTCAAAAGCTTGAAGATTTAAATCTCTCTGTGAATGTAGGTGCAAAATACTGCATTTTTTTTGGCTTGGCTTAGAAAAGCAGTGAGTTGATGGATGAAAAATCACAACTGAAAAGACAACAAAAAGATATAAACAGGCAACAAGAACAAAAAAATCATCAAAGGAAACAGAGTGAAAGCAGTCAAGAAGACAAAAAGCAGAGAAAGGAGGTGATTTGGAGTGGTGCTACAAAAAACTTAGGGGAAGCTAATATGATAGTAACAATTGCTCTCACGGATCCTTTCTCAGGAACCATTTGCCAAAACAAACAACTGAAGATCATTTCTGCAGATTAAAAAAAAAAAAAAAAAAAAAGGAAAATGTGGATACTAGTTGCCTCTCACATATTTGAAGAAAAAACAGAATGACCAGCAGAGGAGGCCACTTCCCTCAAGAAAGATGTGCAGGTAGAAAGGAAGAACACAACCCCTAGGTCAAGGAAAGTAACCCACCCAAATCAGCTGAAAGCAGCTCCTTCCTCGAAATATATGTTGGTGAGCTCAAACACTTACGGTCATAAAAAGAAACCAGTTAATACAATCCAGGACACAGCTACCACAAACATACAAGCTGTTTTCAAAGAACCTGATCTACAGCATTAAAAACTTTTCCACTAGTCAAAATAGCCTGTATTATTGCCTTGCAGGACAAAGTTTAGCAGCATACACTCATTTCCAGTAATACTCTAGCATCTCCTTAATGGTATAAAATAGCTTCCTTCAAACTTGTTTAATCAAATGTTAAGGCTGCAGCCAATGCTAGTTGTGTCCAGTATGCTGATATCTGTGATTCCCTGAACAGGCAAACTTAAATGAGGGAATTGTATCATGTAATTGCCTGCACCACAAATAGTTGTCTGAAATAGTGTAGTATTTCAGACAGAAACTGAATTATTGTTTAGCCACCCTGAAAGTAAATAGTGAAATAATGAAAAAACTTCATTTTTGAAGTAAAGCTGACCAAACATTCTGCAATTTTGTAGCAAACAAAAACTTAAAAAAAAAAAAAGTATTTCCTTAGTAGGATTGTTTTATAATACTGATGAGTTGATATTTGCTAGACAAAAATAGCATCTGTGTCTGAGAGAATAATCAAAAAAGCAACTAACTTCCCTCCCCCCGCCCCTTTGTTGTTATCCATTTCTAGATCTGCAGCCACTGCAAGCACAGCATCTCCTGTAACCTCCTATACCTTCCTGACTCCATACAGGATATCCACTCCAAGGCAGTCTTCTTTCCTAAAACAAAATGTTTCAAGATTCTTGTATTTATTTTATCTGTCTATAAAATGCCTTTCTGCAAAACAATATGCTCTCCCAAAGCTGGGACAATGGCCAGAGCATATCTTCAGTACCAGAAAAACACATGTACAGAAACCTACCTTTAAGCAAATTCCAGACTCTGTAAGTGAGGCTGAGAAGAAAAAAAAATATATATATACACATATATATATATTCTAAAATTTAGTTTTCCTCTTGATCTGGTTCATATACATGAGAAGTCTCTGTTCCCTAATGACAAAACAGGAAATTATAGTCCTAAATCTGTTGCCTAAAATTAGTCAGTATGACCACCCTTGTAGCCATCAAGAAACTACACTATTACTCTTCCAACAAGTTTAAACTGCTCACCTCTTGCAGACTTTTCTGTTTGCCCAGGGCCACCCTGCCAGCTCTCTTATTAATCTAGAGAAGTTTTGCCAGCCACACTGAGCATGGGCATTGCCATCTCCAGCAGGACCTTGCAGGGCAGGATTATGCAAGTAGCAACACCAGCATCCATAGTGGGATAAACTGCAACTAATCACTTAGTGCTCACAGATGGATTATGAGAATTAAATAGTTAAGGCTTTCATAGCATTTTCAACATATCTATGGCACTACAGCACTGCACAGAACATCGCAGAAATGCCTTTTCCAATAAAAAGCAATCATGCTGCATGTTTACAAGAAGTCCCCACAAGGCATTCCTCTCATCTTCCTACTTTAATGTATTCAGTATCTCCAGTAACACTGCAAGGCAAGACCTTCTTTCTGGATTAAAAAAAAAAAAAAAGCCAAGAGGAAAAAGCTGGTTTAGTCATCTGCAGTTATACCTACTGCCTCAAACAGTTCTTTCTGTCTAAAGTGAGGTATGCTGGATTATGGGTGATGAAAAGCCTTCTGTAGAAAGGCTAAAATATGTAACAGAATCATCTGCATTTTGCCCTAATTCAGTAGCATTAAATGCAAGGAAATGATATCACTCAAAGTACAGTATCACAGAAGGGGTAAGACTGGGAGAGACCACAGTGGGTCATCTGATCCAACTTCCCTGCTTAAGCAGGGCCATCCTAGAGCACATGGCACAGGGCTGCATCCAGATGGTTCTTGAATATCTCCAGTGAGGGAGACTCCACAACCTCTCTGGGCAAACTTTTCCATGTGTGGTCACCTGCACAGTAAAGAAGTTCTTTCTCATATTCAGGTGGCATCTGTTTCTGCCCATTGCCTCTTTGCCTGTTGCTTGGCACTACTGAGCAGAGAGCCAAGCTCCATCCTCTTAACACCCCCCCTTCAGATACTGACATGATTACTGTATTTTCTTCATCTGCTTGAAAAGAGGTTTTGATAAATTACCTAAGCTCTGTGAGTCTATCAAAAATACAAATACTTAAAATCACTATCCATTAACCTCGAGGACAGAACAATTAAGAGTGCTGTAAGGAGCAGGGATACAGAGTCTGCATTTCTAGTTTGCTTAACTTGTAAATATATCTTCTTGAAGTCATGACATTTTGCACAAGTAGATACAAAAACATTTGTAAAAATAATCCTTCGTATTAAGATATTGAAAACATATCATCCAGACAATACAAATCAAGGCTAGGAAACAATCTTCTGTCAAAAGAAAAAAAACCAATCAGTTTATTCTGACAGTTTCTGCAGATCTTTGATATCAAAGTCTTTTTATAAGACACTGACAGTCATCAAGTGGATGTTTGTCAAAGTACCTTTTCCAGATGTCTAAATAAAACTGGTTTACTTTGATGAGTTTTATACTGATAGCTAAAGGTAGAATACAGCCGTTGCTTCTATTTGCAGCTCCTTACTTCAATGGCTTGCAAATTTGCTTTAATGCTCCATCTATTTTTGTTGTGTTTTTTGACAATTAATTGTTATAAACATCGTAAGACGCCAAAATCCCTCACTATATACTTCAGAAAAAAACCCCAAAACTCTCCTCTGGCTTGCACACTTACAGCAGCGGAAGTAGCAATTGTGAGGATGAGATGGCACAAGGTTGTCACACCAGAGGACAAACACCAGGGCATGTAATGAAGAGTTTAACCCTGTTCATTTGAAATACAGGGAAGCCCTGGCATTGATTTCAGCAGGAGCAGGATCAGCCTCTCTGAGAGAGGCTTTGATCGAGACAATCAGCAGCCTCATTCCCCACAGCCCCACGTGCTGAGGGTCAGGGAGCTGACCTGCACACCTGCACTGACACTCTTTGCTTCCTGCACATGTTTTGGGTGCACAGAACATCTCCACACATTCCATGAAGTCCCTCCTGTCTGTCTTCTTTAATTCCATTTGGTATGGGTGTGGCAGCAGCCCTGTAGCCACAGAGAGCAGGCACAAACTTTCCCAGGCATTTTCCCAGGGAAAGCTGTGAAAAGATCAGAGAAAAAAATAAGAAACTATTCTTATCTCCACTTGTTGCACCTGCTGTTGTGCACATGTGGAATATGTCATGGAGATTTGTTTACCAAAGAGTGATTTGTTAATTGGACACTGGACGGTGTTTAGATGGATTGACCAATTAGGTCAAAGCTGTGTCAGACTAGCTAGAAGAGTTGCTGAGTTTCTTAAGAAGTAGAGTATAATATAGTATAAGATGATATAATAAAGCAATTAATCAACCTTCTACAATCATAGAATCAATGCTAATTATTCCCCAACTAAAAGCATGTGGTGACACATGGGGACAAATTTTGGCCTGCAAGTAAGACATTTTCTTTTTTTAAAATCACAATATGCACAATACCTTCTTCTGACAACTTTTCTTTATTTTGGTGGTTCACAAGTTATTTTCTTACACAGCTCAAATAAAACACAACATTTATTTTAAAACTTAATGGAAGACATTGCTGTACAAAGTAAATCTATTTGCAAAGGTACCAAACTGTGTTATCAATAGTTACATCTCACAAGCTAATCCAAATAGTTTTAAAAAGAGGGTTACTGTGCCCAGCATTTTTTATAAATATTTATCTCAATTTACATAAAACAGGATTTAAGGAATGGAAAAAAGCAAAGCCATCTCCATGTGGTGACGTTTTTACTCTGTTTTCTCTGTATTTATAATTTAACTGATGAGGATAAATTGACTTACTCTTCATTAGTAGCCAGTCAGAAAAAAAAATAACTTGGCTGCTAAGTACAGGCTGAAGCATAAATAATCCTGCAAAATGCCTGTGGAAATTAACTGAGTGAGCTGAGCTAAAAACAAGTGACTAGAAAAAAATTCCCTATCTGTAAGGGGAGCATGCAATAACTCTGTGTGTTTGTGTGTTGATGGGAAGCACAGTGAGGCCCTGTGGATCCCAGCAACACTCACACACACCAGAGAGACTCCTTCTTGCCCAGCAAGGATTTCTTGGTACCCTGATGTCACAGCCAGTTCCTAATCCATGCTGCACTTCCCAGAGACATGCCATTCCTAAACACATAAAAGTGGCATCATTCTAAGCAAGACACCAAGGACTTCTAAAGCTACAACTCATGTGCTTCTGTAGCCTTGGCTGGAGAGCTGCTCTAGCTCCACCCTACCCAAAGAACAGAGGGGCAGTAAAACACACCCATGGATGCACAGAGAATAGGAGGATGTCCATAAAGGTATACAACCCCAAAAGTTCACATGTAGGGGACTACATCTGCCTTTCGAACACTGTGAAAGGTCTCCCTGAGTCACATGCACTTTAAAAAGTATTATTGACAAATTGAGCTGTTTCATGAATACTCAAATCCCAGAGAACCACAAACGTTAACTTCAAGTCATTTTTTCTTAAGCAGAAACAGAGAACAACCTTCTTATTCAACCACAGTTAGTTTATGAAATACAAATTTACAAAATGAAGTAATTTTTCATCCTTGTCCTGCTGGAGGAACATTCACACTAAGAAGTTAGGCAGTGTTAGTATTTTAGCTGAAGAGCTGTAAAATTGAGTGTCAAAAAGAAGTTGTCGTTAAGATTAATTTTTAATCAAATATAAATTTAACAAAAAAATAAATTACTTTCTTTTCATTTGGCACAGGATCCAGTCTGCAGCAGTTAGTTATCTCTGTAGCCTGGAAGGAACTCTGGTTAAGCCACAGGAAAAAGGTGGGAGCATTGTCATGGTTTCCTGATGGCCAGAACACTGCAGTATTGTTTTGATTTGCTTTTTTCCTTTTTTTTTTTTTTTTTTTAGGAAGAGGTTATCACATCATGTCACAATTATTTCTGCAACATCCTCTTTCCATACAGGAGCTGAAGCACTATTTATGGACTTTGAAAACGGCATCAATAAGTATGTGCAACTCAGTACTGTTAACTCTAAAAACAAAGTCTAATCATGCAGTAATGTTGCTTTTTAAAGATACTTCTTGTACAGCTTTGTCTGCTATTTCACTAAAAATTCTATTTTAGAAGGTTTTATTTTTTATAAGTAGTATCCTAAAGCTCCAGCTATTTCATTTTTTGTTAAAATGTGTTATTACCTCAGTTTTACTGAAGCACAGAATTCGATCATTTACCTATAAAAGAGCTGAGGTATTTATCAGTAAATTAAATGTCTCCTGAAGAGGTCCAGGAGACCATATAAACAGAGTTTACAGAGAGCTAATAGGCATATTGGTTTTACCCAAGCTCTGAGCAGAGACACAGACTGTGCCAGACACTAAACCTGAAAAGATACAGGGAAGAAATAGGCAGTACATATTATATACAATTACTCTGGGTCATGTTGGCTGTTTCTCTCCCCTAATATTTGCAGAGGACATATAAAGCTAAAAGTTAATATAGTACTTTAAAGCACTTCTTCTTTTAACAGTGTCAATGAAATTTTGTCTCAGGCTCTAGGGGTTAATTGAGCTTTGTTTTTGGGGTTTTTCTTTTAAGAACTGAAGCATGGGGAGAATCCATGTGATTCAATAGAATTTCAATATTTTACTGTTGAATTGCAATCTGTGATGAGGACTGCTGTTCTGAGTAGGGGAGAGATCCAACACTTGAGGAGTATAACAGATTCAACATTCGACATATTCCTTTAATGTGTGAAAAACTGCCTTGTTAGCGAGAACAGATTCAATATTTCAGTGCAGTATGAACATTATGGCCAAGATATTTAAATCTGACTGCTGAAATTTACAAGTCTGAATTAGACCCTTCAAATTAAAGTAGCCAGATTTAAGAAAAAAAAAAACAACTAAACAAAAAATCAACCAAAGTCTCAAATATAAACACAACAGAACACTAACAAAACCAATTAACATGATTCAGAGGTGGCCTAGAAAAGGAGGGAAAAGGCCCAGAGGCCTGTAGTGTAACATGATCAACAGGCTGATGGTTTAAGTAGGGATGCCTAAGAGGGGTAACATTTCTATAAAAGCTTCCTCCTGCTTTTTCTTTATCACTTTGGATTGTTTAATGAAAGCTCATAGCAGGATTACACAGGTGATACTATCTTCCTCCTTCATAATCTGTCATCCAGTCCTAAAGGTGGAAGCTGCATTTAAAATGCTCCTGTATGGCAGGTGCCTTTCTTGTTTCTGTTGGTCAGATATATATTCCCTAATTAATCTGGCCAGTGTAGCATCAGCATTCATCAACTCTTATCAACAGAAACTCAGACAAGCATGTTTAATAGAATTATGCATCCAAAATTTTCCTCAGTTCTTTGTATGTTTTAGAAGACTAATTTCAAAACTAACAAAACATTATTTATTGTCATAGAAATGGTTTCACTGTATATTCCCCATGTCCAAAAGAACAGGTGTTGTTCCACCTGGGAAATGCCAAGTGCTGATTAGCGATCAGGCTTGTTTATCGTGATATTTATGGGTTTACCCTAATACTTATGGGATTACAACCCATCTCAGGAGAGGAAAACCTCCTGTGGGAATGGAGTGTAGGAATAGTCCACCATGGGGAGAAGGGTTAAGCTGAATCATGCACAAGAAAAAAAGCCTGGACTAGCATTTCTATCCAGTGTTATTTTAAACACACACACAAATAAATACTAATAGACTGTAGAAAACATGTGGCATGTGAGGGAATTTTATTATTCATTCAAATATTTATTATTTGAATGAATTTCAGTCTGCATGCAGTTTATATGTATATGTATATGTATATGTATATATAAATAAATGTTTGCTGAAATTACTAAGCCAGGAGAGCTATTTTCTGGATCATCCTCCTGAACTATTAAGCCAAAGCTAACATGTAGATAGGGTGAAAATGTCTAGATTGTGTTATTCAGTGTAGCAAATAACTGCCTGTAACTGATTCATGTTAAGCCTTTGGTACATTTATTCTTGGTCTCTGAGGCCAAAAGGATCAAGGCAGCATCTCAGTCAACAAGTAATGGCCAACATTGTTTTCAACCCCATGAAAATAGAAGTGGTCAGGAAACACTTCTTTTTCCTGCCATCAGCAGTTTTGCCCCAAATACTGCACAGGTTACTTCACACTCCCGTAAGAATTCTCTGCTATCACAGCACACAGAGATGTCTACACAAAGATAAATTGTTCTTGGGCTGTATAAATCAACTTTCAACTTCTTTCAGGCTATCACTTAAAAATATGGAGGTGGAAGATGGGCTGGCTTAAAACTTTCCATTCCAAGTGAAGTCACATCAGCACCAGGGAGTTTCAGGTTTGAACAGTGCAGAGTTCAACAGAAAATAGAGCCAGGATAATATACCCACAATGTAGAGGATATAATCAAAGTTTGGCTGTGTGGAAACTGTTTAGAGAGTTGCAATAATATTAAACAAATATATAAAACTATCATATGAGGGGCTTTGCCAGCCAATCAGGCTGTTCTGGTCATGGAGGGGACACTAGCGCAGGGAGCGATGTGCAAAGAATTGCCTCTGCTACTGTGTTCCACTTTATAAAAGAACAAATACGTGAACCAAATCCAAATTCAAAAGGAAAATAGGAGAATAGAGACAAGTCTTGGTTGCAAAAACCTCAGCAAAGGCAAGAGATGACACTACTGAAAAAAGGAAGAATTTTTATTCTCTGACAGAAGCCTAGTAAGAGGTGGACACCTGTTTTTTGGGTTTGTTTGTTTGTTTGTTTGTTTTTAATTGAATGAACATTTATTTGCAGTCTGAATCCCAAGATGAAGATTATAGGAGATATCCTGACTGTTGCATTCATAGTACAGGTGAAGAGCTGTGCAAGTTCCCAGGGTCTAACTTCAAGATAGCCTGGCAAAGCTGTTCCTTGTGAAAGTTGTTCTCTTTCCCATGGGAAGTTCCCATGGGAATTCAAGGAAATTCAGACTCCATCAGAAAATAAGAGGAAGACAAAAGCCCTCAACCATTCTTTCTCTCTTTCCAGAACTCCCAAAATATCTGAATTTGAAGTATTTTTAAAGCCACAGGAGAGCCAAAGACATTCAGTTTGGAAACCACTGTGTTGTCGAGGGGAAAAGGAAATGAAACACAGTAAGGGAAGGGGATGAAGAAAGACAACAAGGTTCAGTACAGGACCTATCAATCACCATCTAGATCTGGAATATCCTGTGCATTGACAGCTTCTAAAGACATCAGTTTTCCTGAACCAAAGGTGAGCAAAACCAAGGAAGGGTTAAAAAATAGAGGAAGAAAAAAACATAAAAAGAAAAATAAATAGAGAGGGAAAGAGAATTATGAAATGCCAGGCATTTTGCTTCCAAAAAGACATACAGCAGAGATGGACAAATCCTGTACTACAAAAACTGAGAAAACAAAGAGCTTGTATGGCTGGATATCAAGCAACATGTGTGGCAAATTGGTCATGCATGAGAAAGTCCCTCAAAACTAATGCAGTTCTCAGATTTATTCCAATAGTAAATTTTGACCCCTGGTATTTTTAGCTCTCTGCTGTTTGCTGTTCTAGCAACAATGTGCCTGTAGTTCTGGCAGCAATTCATACTGCAAATACTCCCTGCATTAAGAATCCTGTCAGAATTACTGAGCACAGTGGAAATATCACGTGCAATGCTGCATCGTTACACTTCGCTGTGTCACTCCTGCTGTTTGTATGGAGGGTTGGAGTGGACATACAGTGCACAGACATTTTATCTTCTTAAAGAAGAAATGCAAACCCTCTGCATTTCAAACACTCTGGAAAGCCTAGAAAAACCTAGTGTGTGAGGATGCAGCATTTCTTTGATCTGACCATGCAGCCAGCAGGTCTGACATGTTTGAGCCAGTGTTGTCTCCTGCCTCAATGAGGGAGAATGGTCCTCTACTCCACAGTCCCCTGGCTCTGAGCTTCTCAGCACCACCCTGTCTTTCCTGTTCTACTCCCATCTTCCATCCAAACTATCTCAGAAGATTAAAGGATGAAATATCTCACAGCTGTCTCATTCAAAGGTTACATAAAATGTTTTTGAGATAAATAAAAAAATATTTACTGTCAGCAATGGATTTTTATTCTTTTCTTTCCCTCAAAAATATTTTCAGTCTCTTTCTGGTACATGAATAGACTACTAGAAGGATCCTGTAAAGTCACTGCCTTTGGGAGAAGAAGCTACTAAATGGCCCCCAACTACAGCAAAGCTGAGGCCTACCTCACAACTTCCACCTTGCATATTTACCCATACAGTGTATGAGTTCTTCTCCACTGGTTTGTGGGAGAAAACTAACTCATCTTCCTTTACTATTAGGCCTGTCACATAGTTCTCTGCACTCTAGTCCATTCCTATGGGGCTTCACAAGAGAAAAATACATGACCTCTTTCTACTGCAATAAATCTTTCTCAGCAGGTCTGACTTTAGCCTTCTAAAGCTCCTCTATCTAATCGTGTCATCAAGCCTCTTATCAGTCTGTTTCATACACCACCTCACCTCTTCCCAGCCTCAATTCTGTACCCAGCCACTTAAAGCCTTCCTTTCCTCTTTTGAGTTGTGCCAATGACCAGGAAGGGAAACTGGCAAGTGAGCATGCAACCACCACAAAGCAGGAAGAAAGCAACAATGGAGCTGAAATCCACCCATCCAGCTAAGTTACAAAACCATATTGTTAACCATCCTGCCTCCCTGACCCCTTCTGAGTTTCCTTATGACGAAAGAACAAACTAACTGTTTCCATCCCTGCTGGGGAAGGAAGAGAGAGATATCATTGTTATTCTGACACTTGGGAAGTACTCACATACAATGCAATGAGTATTAATACAAGATCCTAGGCAGGCAGATTTGGACATTCTTCAAAAATTGTTTCACTGTAAGAGAGTGATATGACAGCGCATCAATGAGCTCTGATCAGGTGCACAAGAGTAGTTAGATGGGCTGAAGGACGAAGCATGTAATTCATATGTTAAACATTCACTGCCAGCATTGACAGCTTCACTCCTTCCATTTATTCAGTGATCCAACTTATTTCTTAAAATTTCATGCAATGAATAAGGCTTGCATGCTTGTGCTAGCTTGTGACACCCTAAAAAACAAAACTGCAAAGCCTTTTCTGACATGCCAGCCTGTGAGAGCACTGACATGTGAGAAAGCGTTCAGTCTATAGATGCTCTTTCTGAGTTTCTATGCAGATTTCACTCACTCTCTTTGAGAATTTAAACAGATAATGTCTGGCAGTTCAAGCCAAGCATCCAGACCTTTATTGCCTTTTTTTTTTTTTCTGTTGTGCATGTGGGTAAGGATGAGCATTTTAAGTCTGTGTTTACTATATTTATCAATTAGCTATAGTCAGAACTAAAGAAGTTCAATGGATCTGTGTTGAGATCTCTAAGCCTGCATATCAGGGCAGTAGTAGAAGACAATGAACTGGATTATTTGTAATCTAGATACTGCACAATGGAGGTAGTGTTTAAAACAAGACAATGAAACCACAAAATGCATCAGTTTTGATTTTTGTATATGCAGACACCTAAAAATTTTAAGCAGAAGATATGCTAACATCTGTAAGGCAAATAAAGGCTTCCAACAAGGAGTTTTTCTTCCCTGTTACCTTTTATGAAACCCTTATCAGTAGTCCTACCAATCAGTTAACCAGTTCCAGAAAATCCCTCCAAAAAATCCAACACAAAGAATTTAAAAATAAAAAAAAAGATTTATATATTTTCACTACCAGGTAGAAAATACTATGCAAATTTGAAGAATACACAATAAATGGTGTGAGGTATAGCAGACCTCTTAAAAAAGTGTTCTGTTTATGGCACTACTGGCAAGGGATTCTGGTGTCTTGTTTTTTTTATATAAAGCTGACAGTATTATTTTTAACTAAAATTTCAAATATGACTCTTAAACAAAGTCAAATGGGGACTTTGGATGAAAAAGCAACAACAGAATTTTCTAGGGCTTTGACTTGTGTGTTTTCAAGGGCTCTATATTTTCCTAAGTGATATTAAAATCAACTCTGAGAAATTCACAGGACCTGAACCCATACCTTTCATAGAGAATTTATTCATTTGCTCCTTTTGACAATATTCTCCTGTTGAGAACACAAAATGTATATTATTTTGGTAGGCAGAACTGCCACTTTTTGGCTGAAGATAATTCTAGAAGTTTACAATGTTTTGCTTTCTTTCATGTACACATTCTTTTCTTACATATGGGGGGGGCAGAAGAGGATGCTGCAGTATCATCTCCTTTTACAGCTACGTACATCTATAAGATACCAGATATATTTGTAGAATCTGTCCTTCACCTTCTCTTCTCTGTATTAGATCTCACAGAAAATTGTCAGATAACATATTTCAAGCTATTTATCAGTTTTGGCCTTTGCATAAACATGATGGTTACACTCATGGTATATTTCACTGATGAAAAACAAGTTACTGTATTGATCATCACTTGGTAACCCTTCTTAACACTTCTGTTAAGTCCAGGGGAATATTCTCCTATGAAGAAAAAGAAATGAGATTTATTTAAAGCAATCCTTAGTAATAGAAAGAGACCATCAAAGCTGACTAATCTATCAACTATCTTTCCTCTTACTGACTCACAAAATCAAGAGCCTCCAGGCTGTTCTAAACCCTGTTCTAAAGCTGTTACTTTGCCAATATTTTCCTTACTCTGCTAGCTGGCCCCCAGTACTATTGAGTTTGAATCTGTTTTATCATGGTGTTCGCAGCAACTGAGCAAGAGGGCTTATGCCAATCTGTCTTTTCCTGATCTCTCTTTCCAGGCAGTCTGGCCAAGCAACACAGAAGAGATGGCACCATATCTTCATGTTTGTGCCCACACAGCCAGGACAATCAGTTAGCTTTAGCATCTACTTTAGTTTTCAGAGCTTTGCTGGCATTCCTGTAAGTGAATTACTCTAGCTAGTTTATACACCTATCATGTGTGATGCCTGAAGTTTAAAAATGTGCTCATTTACTAAACTGACAGTCATGTAAATGGCTTCCAAAGAGACCAAAAAAAAAGAAAAAATTTAGGAAACTGCACAGTTATTTTGATGTTCCATTTTTGTTCACAGTTTGCAAATAAAAACCTAGACTGGTTGCTACTATAAAAGCAAACAGACTGTTGAGTAAATATTTTGTGTTTTCCACTTCTTTTTTATCAGTGCATATTATTGATTGCTAAGTAGTATCAGTTCTGTGGGCACAAACATTACCTATTGGTGAAGCACTTAGTCTTGATGGCATTATCTTTTTTTTCCCCCTCTTTCCTATTTTTTTTTCTCTCCACTTAAGCAGCTTTTCTCCTCTGAAGATCATCAGATAGCAATCCACTCATAAGCAGTCAAAAGATGCCCTAGATAAAAGATTTGGGTTATGATTCATAATGTATGCAATGAATATACTATTCAGGACATTCTTCACTAAGACCATTGTACTGCATATTCATTTTGCAATGCAGGTATATATGATGAGTATGATAATTATCAGAATCATAGTGAATGAGGTTTCTTATTTGTCCATCATTCAAAACAAAAAAAAAAAAAAATCTACAAAAAAACTAACATCAAAGTTGGAACATTTAGAATTGTGCATATATTGGTTGTTTGGGTGCTGCTCCAGAAAGGCTCAAAAATGATGCAGAGAAGTTCAATATTCACTACTGAACTTCACTAGTAAAACCATGGCACAGTATTATTAACAATCTTTCCAAGGCCAGGGAAGAGAGTTAGACCAGAACATGGCACTGAAGAGGGCTAGGTCTAGGTCTGAAAGCAAGTTGGGAAAGAAACGGTCCTGCTTAACAAAGGAAAGACAGCATGGCTCACAAAAAACCAGCAGCAATCAAGAGGAACACAGACAAGCCAGACATATTTTTAACAGCTGAATCATAAAATAGGTGAGAAATGAACAAATGAATCTTCTGGTCATGGCCATATTGGCTCCAGTGACTCCAAGGTCAATTCAGCTTTAATATGGTCTGTGGTGGAGCACAGCACATTACAGGTACTGCTTCAGTCTCCATGAGCCAAACTACTGACAGCAGTAGTAGGCAGGTAATTATCTATTATTATTTCATTCACATGTACAAATGGTTTACCAGTTCAGTGCAGGAGAAGAAATGTAACAGTGACCTTTCAGGCAGGCATTCTGAATAAGGGGTAATCTAAGTTTGCATTCAGTCACATAACTTTTTTAAATGTAGTACAAGACTTATGATTACTAAAGTGTTTATTGAGTCTGCATTAGAACTGCAGGAATTATTTATGTAAGAAATAGAAGTCTTGTAGATGTAGACTATTAAGTACCAATTGGATAAGAGACTATATGTATCTTTAAATTAAAGATTGCAACTATAATTTTGGTCTTCCTTTTTTATTACAGAAGCAAAATAACATCTTTGCTCTGCAAATAAATTCTTATAAATTGAGAATCAGTCGAAGTGATTCCATAAATCACTTTGAGATGACATGGTGTAGCAATAACCAGAAACAAAGGGAATGTCGCAGAGACAGAAAAATCACTACAGTCTTTTTCTTAACTCACAAGCAGAATTTTAACAAGGAGATTGTACAGTTCATCAGTACTTCTTCCTAGACTAGAGACAGCTGTTCAGGTCTGTGGTACTATTTTTCAGGGCTTTCATTATTATTATTATTATTACTACTACTACTATAATACAATTACACTGTGATATGATACTACAATGTTTTCAAAATATCAAAATCTAAAACATATGTTGATGAAGATGTACTAGTGTGCCTAGTAAAATTGGGTTAGTTAATGGCATAGATTGATGGCTAAAAGTACAACCTCAAAACCAAGAATTTTTAAACCAGACTGATCATGGAAATTAATGATTTCCCCAAATTTTCCTTGAAACATGTCTCAAAAATACACAGCTCATTGTTCCTTTTCCTTTTAAAAGCATCTAGATTTCACAACATGCTAGCCATGATCCTAAACATATAAGCAAAAACTCAAAAAATAAGGTAAAAAGTAAGTAATACTCAAAAATCTTTGAGGACAGTTTAAACAGTAAAAGCATGATGAAAACAAAAATATTTAGGTCTTAGTTTTTTGGTTTTTTTTTTAACAGAAGCCATGCTTTGGTACTCAGCATGGAGTAGATTGAGGAATAGCACAATAATTATGAAACTATTACATGAAGTAGTAACACAAGTTGATTTTTTTACAGTTTTAGTAGAAATTAGTAGAGCATGATTGAAAAAAACATAACAAATATAGATATTTCATAGAATCATAAAAAAGGTCAGTTTGGAACATTCCAATCCCCTGTCATGGGCAGGAGCAACTTTCACTAGACTGGGTTGCTCACAGCCCCATCAACATGGCCTTGAATACTTCCAGGGATGGGGCATCCCCAGCCTCTCTGTTCCAGCACATCACCACTCAACAGGGAAGATTTTCTTTCTCATTCCTAATCTAAATCTGCCCTCTTTCGGTTTAAAGCCATTCCCCCTTGTCTTATCGTGACATACCCTTGTAAAACATCCCTCTCCAGCTCTCTTGCAGGTCCACTTTGGGTATTGAAAGGCTGCAATAAGGTCACCCCAGAACCTTCTCTTCTCAGGCTGAACAACCTCAACTCTTTCAGTCTTTCCTCGGCCTTTTCTTTCCTATTTAAACCTTTCTGGGCCTTACATTTCCAGTTTAAAAGAGATCAAGTTATAAAGTTGTGGGAATTCCATTTCAGAAAGAAGTAATGCCAAAAAAAAAATCTATACACTAAAAATATATGCAGACCAAACTAAACAATACCAATTATTACACACAAAGTTATGTATAGTGGTGACAGTAACAGAAATATTTAAGAGTGATTATAAAATGGGAACTTAGAAAGGGACTATGACAGGTATAAAATTTTATATGAAATTTGGTACTTGATTTTAGAGGAGAAGCTCAGACCAACCAAGGCCAAGTGATGAAAAGTGAATATATTAAAATATACCATTGTTCAGATATATTTTTATGTATTTTTGATGCTTTTATATCTATTTCATTAGCTGTATTCCAGTAGAATAAGATTTACATAAAAAGCTTTGCAGTGTTTTTTTGATTATGTGAGTTCCTTCAGATCCCCTGCAGCAGCATTAAAATTTAACCATTTATTTTTACTAATCTAAAGAGAAGTTGGCCTAATTAATATTGGTAATTGATTATAATTAACACAACATAATATAGTTAATATGACACACACAACATAACATAGTTAATATGACACTGACACTGATGCTGGTTCCTTACTCAAAAGAGTTACTCAAAAACTAAATATAATGCATGAATAATAGATGGGATATTCGAAGACATTTGTTCTGTTTTATTGTTTTTCTGTTGTGAATCACTTCCCTTAAAATATGCAAGATGTCTAATGGAAGAACAACTTTACAGGGAAAAATATGACAGGACTGGGGAGAGAGGTGTAATGTACTCTTAAGATGTGGTGCATGTTCCTCTCAGTATGCGGAACAACTTGAGGATGCAACATGATGGAGGAGAGAGGTGCGCACCAAAAGAGAGATGAAGAAGGAGAACTTGCAAAAACTGAACATTGACTGAAGGCACCATTTGGAGTTACTTCAAAGCAACTCCATGAGACTCTGCAGACATCACCATCTGTCACATACTTCTAAAGATTTGAACTCTCAAGGGGCTACTTCCTGCAAGACATGAACATCTTCACAGAAGAGATTAGAGATACATCATGAACCATCTCATCCTGACTATTTATCATGATAAACCTGCCAAGTGCATTAAATCTGCATAAAACGATGTGGTCACCTTTAATAAGCCACCTATTTCTTGATTTCTCAGTGACAAAAACTGAATTGAAACACATTTAGTAGGATTGCTGCAACTAATCATTGAGCAGGCAATCTTTCACAGAGCTGCCACACTATGATCTAGCTCCGAGATTTTGTAAATGTGCTTTTTCATTCATAGCCTAAATTTAAGCTGCTAGGTATTACAACAGAGTGCATCTCTTAAAATGAATGAGAAATGCCAATTTAAACTTGTAAAACAATAAATCTCTCTTACAATGTCACTTATAGGGAAAAACCCACAGCACTGGTATTCTGAATGATAATCATCAGTGGAATCATCTGTATTCATTGCAGTTCCCTGTATCAGCAATGTGGGTTCTGGGTAAAATTTCAACAAATTTCATTTTTCTTTAAGTTTTTCTGCTGATGTACCTAACATTTTTATGTGTACTTGTGAAAAGACCCAAAGGGAAATCCTGAAGGGTATTCAAATCTGTGCAACCTAGTTAACATTTGTTGATAAATAATAGATTAGCTTTCCATGAGTTACTGCTTCAGTATAGTTTTTGAGATACATCCTAAGTTTTAAATGTAGCTCATCAAGGCAATACAACTAAACTATGTCATCTTTGCTACAGGTTATTATCCAATCTTGAACTTTGATGTGAGGTCACAAGAAGTTTCAAAATGTCCTTTTAAAAACACTGTATGCTACACCTGGAAACCCTTTGGCTTTTACTGTTCCCTTTAGGTTAGTAATGTCTATAAAAATGGTATTTAAACATCTGCCTGTTCATGGTCACTCAAACTAGTATATTTGCTGGAAAGTCACTTCTGAAATCCTATCCCTTTATAAAGCTAACACTATTTACTGTATCATCCTCCCATTTCCATGAATCCAAAAGTAAAGAATGGAAAATTCTGGTGAAACTCACTAAGGGAAGCATACCTTGAATGCACCTGTTCTCTGAAAGAATGCATCCTTTTTCTTTCCTCTTCCCCAAAGTGACATGGTTTCCAGTTAATTCTTTCCCGATGCTATTTTCAGAGTCTTCAGTGAAATCAGCAAGCCACAGACAAAATCCGAAATATATTTCACAGGAGTGTTTCTGCAGGAGAGGTCTGGCCTCAGCTGAGGGATTGTCGCCGCAGGCCCACACCCGGATAATAATTAGCAGTGACTCCATGATTGCAGAAGGCTGATCAATTGCTTTATTATACTCTATATATTATACTCTATATATTATACTCCTTAAGAAATTCAGTAACCCTTCCAGCCAGACCAATACAGCTTTGGCCTAACTGGTCAATTTATCCAAACATCATCCAGTGTCCAATTAAGAAATCACCCTTTGGTAAACAAATCTCCATGACACATTCCACGTGTGCACAACAGCAGGTGCAACAAGTGAAGATAAAAATTGTTTCTCATTCCTTACTTTGACCTTCTCACAGCCTTCCCCGGAAAATGCCTGGGAAAGTCTGTGCCTGCTCTGTGTGGCCAGAGAGCTGCCGCCACAAGGGATCACTACCTCGTACCACACCACTCTTTCCATCAGGCACTATAAACAGGACCCACAACCTTCCTCCGAAATGCCTGTGATGTTCCAGGTTCATTAACCCAGATTACAAAATCTCCTCCCTCTAGTGACTGGTCCCGGTGAGAATAAGATGCAGTTACTTACTGGTGGCTAACTGGAGCCCTGCCTGCAGCTCTGCTGGCGGTGTGGAGGGCTGCAGCCGCTGTTCACGCGGCCTGCGGGCCGGCAGTGCGGCCATACTGCGGCCTGCCCTCTGCCAGCACCTCATTAACGAGAGCAGCCCGCGCGATTCTGCAGCTTAGGAATCAGATGTACTGGCTGAAGGAGGAGCAAGGCAGAGAGGTGTGTTTAGAAAGCATCAAGAGTCTGCAGGCCCAGCCATTTCGGCCCCAGCACAGCAGTTTCCTTCTTCAGGCGGAGATGCTGCCTTCAAGGTGCAGGGCTGTCCTGTGGAAAACCTGACTGCATTCCCACTCAGGTCTTTCCTTAACTGACCTCAGAAAAAGCCCAGTAGTTGCACTGCTTGTTGTATGTACAGAGGTCAGTCTTTAACCATATATTTACAATCTGCTAGGTATTATGGTGACAGACAATCTCAGAGGCTGCAAACCCCTATCCTGCACCCCGGAACTCCAGAGGAACACAGGAGAGTGGAGCAGATTTAGAAGAGTTTGTGGAAACAGCCCAAGCCCCTGGCCTAACAGCCTCCTTCCCAGAGCAAAGGCAAGCTCATAACCAAACACATTGTGCTTTGGTGAGGGTGCGGGCAGGAGCGTATTCGACAGCAACAAAACTTCATGCCATCACCTACCACTGAAGATGCAGCAAGGTTGCACCTCAAATACATAGCATACAGAAGGGAGATAAATGCAAGGGTGAAGCCGTTTTCTGCAAGAAGCCTTGAGAAAATTGAAGAGTCTTATCTTTGGGAAGAACTTTTCTGTCACCACAGTAAATAGACAAACCTATGTTCACCACAGTCATCTCCTTCCTTGTGATTCCTCTGCAATTACATGGTGGGGTCCCAGCCTTCCAGCCCAAATCATTTCTTCTTGCAACTGTTTGTGTTGTGAGAGATTTCTTTAATGGATTCATGCTCGAAGTGTAAAAGCCAAGCAGCCATGCACACTTCAATATTTAAAAGCATAAATAAAAATCTTAATAGATCCCAGATGTTTCATTTCCTCCAGCCTCTGTCAGTGATTGAGTTGGTGCTGATGTAGATGATTTTTTAAGATCAGTGATCAGTTTGATGCTGAAAAAGTTTTAGATGTCTGGGAATTTCAAATGCAATTACTAGAAATAAATAAATCATTACGGACAACTGTGAATGTAAGTGGCTGTTATTTTGTAAACTTATTTTATGGCCTGAATTGCACCCACAGGTTTTAAATACGACTGAGTGTGAAACAGACAGTAACATTTTATCAAGATATATAAAACCTTGTAGATATAATTATTTAAATCTCATTTTCTTAGCAAAAGAACTCAAAGATTCATACCAATAGCAAACTAAGAAATCCATAGTTTATATGGTGCTGGTGATATTGAAGCTAATGAAGAACTTGCTATTTATTTGAGCAGAGCTCGGAGTTGCTAGCTGCATCCATTTTTCACTTATTAAGCCAGCAAGTTACCATTTACCATACCAAGCAAATAAAGCACTATACAGAAAGCATGTCTACAAAAACAAGCTGCTGGGCCCAGTAACTCATGTCACACTGCCACACACAAGTTTGCAAGTGCAGTGAGCAGCTCAGTTCTCTCTCTCTCTCTTATTTTTACTGGGACAAGTCCTTAGTCTCCCAAATGAAAACAAATGGGGGTGGGAGGCATAGAGGGGAAGCTGAAGCTCATATTTAGCTTGTACAGACCCACGATGTGTGCACTTGACGTCATAAAAATGCTGTAATTCTGCCAGGTCAGCAGCCACAAACCCCAAATGCTGCCAGTTACAGGCTGAGCAGACACTAAAAGGCTGTGAATTTCATTTTATCATCCTTCCCCTTCCCGGTAAAGCAGTAGAAGCTAGCAGTTGCTGGAGAAAAACACTGGAAAATATGAACTATGGACATCCAGGATTTGGTTTTGATCAGCATTAGAATAACCCCAATGACAAATCTTGCAAAATTTGTTTTTATTAATACAGCTAACAATGTGGGCTTTGTAGTCCACTTTCAAAGAGTGTTGATAAGCTCAGCTAAATTATGCACTTCATTCAGATCTACCAGATCTACCTACTATTCTGCTAATTTGTGAGCCATACATTTCTCTCTGGCTAAATTTCTGATTGAGAAAAATTTAATTCAGTTTCTATTATTTGTTTTGCTACACAATACTCCTTAATAATGACTGCTGCTTGTTCTTAACCATGCTTTCTGTTTTACCTTTTGCATTTTGTGAAATTTTAAGTGCAAACATAATACAAGTCCTTGAACATGCAGTTTAATTGCAGAGCCAACTATGGACAACTCTGAAAAGCTGACTATTTGCAGTCCTTTTGGTAAATCCATTAGAATAGGTAGGTTCCACAAAACCAAGTTTTTGCTGTTCCAGTTTCTGCACCTTGTTTTAACACCTTCATATAAAGGACCAAATGCTCATTTCATTGACTTAAAGAACCAATCTTTGCATGGGATGAGGAGCTGCAGTTACAAGACGAAACTGAAGCAAACCTAGGAAAAACAGATTTTTTTTTTTTTTTTTTTTTTTTACTTTTTTTTTACTTTTTTTTTTTTATCACAACAGCACCACTGGCCTGCAAATTATGTTATTTGCAATTGTGCATCTGTGTGCCATCAATCTCCAAGGAAGGGAAAGACTGCTGGGCTGAGCTCTCAATTTATGTTTCTCAGTTGACTCTTATAATCACACACAGTGTTCCCAACCTTAGTGCAGTTATTCTGGTAACAAAATTTGCACACCAGGTGGGTTTATCCAAGTTCCCATGGTCCTAATAGTTTCATATATTTCCCAATAATAATCTTGAAAATTATATAGGCAATTGTGTTTCTAAAAAGCCACCTTCAGCAAAATTGGGAGAGTTCTTTCCTCTCAACAGGAAAAAAAATTTAAATGAAGTAGCTAGTGTATGCCTATAAAAATGGCAAGAAAAAATGCAATTTAAAAAATTCACCCTTTTTGATGCTGCCTTTCAATGTGTCATTAAACAAAACTAAGGGAATTTTGGGGTCCACAGGCAATGAAAGGTGCCAAAATAGCATGGGCACAGAGCAGGACCCACTGACAAGGATCCCTTGGCCCTGCAACACTGCAGCCCAGGTAAGGCATCCACAGTCACACTCTAGGCTGTGATTAGAAAGAAGGCTGGAGCTCTGTGCAAAGGTGGCCCTAACCCAGCAGAGGTGCAGCAAACTGCTTCACTGCCTTACTGAAATTCAGTCCATCTAATTGATACTGCAGAAGGCAGTCGTACAATGAAACAGAGCAGAGATCACTTCAGTGGTTTTATCAATCTATGCTCTCCTGCTCCTGACCAATATATAACCCCACACAGGGCTTCACTCTTTCCAACTTCAAGCAGTCCTAGGAATGATTTAAGTTTCTATAATATGGTAACCATTAAGATATTTCTATTAGATCACCATTCAGAAATGTATCAAGACTGACTTCATTTGTATAACACCAAAAATGCATTGGTTTTGCTTAAGATAGCCCAGTTTCTTTCAAAATGACATTTTAAACAGCAGTTTTCCTCAGACCCAAAATAAAATACTTATAACTACCTCATTTGCTCATTTTGTGAGCAAATACAGGTAATGTCTGTTAAAAAGCAAAATCCATTAGACTCTGAGTAGTAGTCTCCAAAAGGCAACAGATGTGGGGACGGGGGAGGGGGAAGTTGATTTTGTCTTTTTAATATTCAAAGTGGGTCTGTTCTCACTGGCTAATTAAATCAGTAGAGTGCAAACAATAAAAGAAAAAATAAGTGTTGCCTTTCTTCCCTAGAACAACCTCCCTGATGCATCTCTACTTACTACAAGAACTTAATTTATTACCCGACTTTACAATATTTCCTCCCCAAACCATCATGAAATAAGATACATATTACACAGCAACAGTTCCCATCAAAACCAATATGCTTGTCCTGCAGCATTTAAGATAAGATGGTTTTCCACTATTAAGAAAAGATGGGCTTAGAATGGACTTCTTTGATTGACATGAAGCTACTGAAGAATCACACTTAAAAAGCAAAAGATTTAATAACAATATCAGATGTACAAATCAAGCAGCAGAATGATGGCTTAAATATATTTGTAGTTCCTTGGCAAAACCAATAGATTTGCACGGGTGTGCTGAATTACTTGAGAAGTAACAAAATGTGTTAATAACATTAAACAGTCATCTTCCAAGAACTTAGACTATTAGGGTACTTTCTAGTCAGAAACTTCTTTATAATGCATAAATACATGTAATATCAATTAAAAAATATTTATGACATCAAAATGACAATGGTATATATAGATTCGAGTTTGAAAGTATTTTAAATACTACTACCAACTTTTAGCCTTCAGTTAGTTACAATACACAGTACAATAATAAAAACATGCTGCAAATACAGACCAGAATTCCACCATTCTAGCACTGTACAAGAAGAGAGAAGGTGGTTCCAGCCCCAGGAACCTTACAGTAAAGGTGCATATTGTGAAGACAAGGTAGTATGAGCATCAGTAACCACCTAATTTTACAAGCATAAAGCTTGGTAAAGGATCAGTATACCTATGCATGAAATAAGGCACATTGCACACCCTGAGTCCTGGCCTGCTATCTCTCCCCACACTATCAAGTTAAATGAAAGTTTGGGCATGTTTGTCTATGCATTATGCTTAAGTGATATCACTGTGGGCACATTGAAGATAAGGGACAATAGAGGGATGCAGACCCTTTGCATCATAAGGGTGTATTCAGCAATAAGGTGGTGTTTGGCAACAGAAGGCAACTATTTCAGCCCAGTTGTTGCCTAGTTTTTGAAAACATCAAATGTTATGGGACATAACATTTGTTATGGGAATCAAATGTTATGGAAATTTTTATGGGACATAATGCATAAGTTTACAGGCAACTCCGCTCAGATGCTCAGGATCATCATGGAAGAAAACATGGACATTTTTATTTGAAGATGTAACAAGTGACAATCAAGGCACTAGTATGGTACCATGAGGTCCTGAGCATTTATAGATGCAGGGTTCTTTCTAAGCTTCATGCACTATTGGCCGAATTTTAAGTTTAAATGTAACTTCTCAGCACAATACAACTTCATTGTAGTTAATGAACTATCCACAGCTGAAACGTTGATCTATTTAACCCCATGTTTTGTTTTGCTACACAATACTCCTTAATAATGACTGCTGCTTGTTCTTAGCATGTACGGAGTTACATGCTCATTGCCAAGTGCTAACTATAACTTAGTTGAAGCTGCTGTTTAGCTACCATTTAAAACATACCCAGTATCAAAAAGTACTCTTCGCCCTTCAAGCATTCTTTTGGTTAATCAAATTAGTGGTCTCTAACAAATAAAATATTTACTCTGTACTGCATCCAAAACCAGTGTTTCTTTATGTAATTTGACTGATGAGCAAACACCAAAGCCATGGAGATAATAGCCGCAGGTCAGACTTAGCAAAATGATGCCTCAGCTTTTGCCACTTAGCAGTAAAATACACGCAATAAAGACACAAACAGAAATGAGCCCACTAACACCTAGTTTAACTGTATCTTGAAAACACAGCATAGTAATCCAGCAAAGAGATTTCTAGTGGTATTTGCATGAAAGGACATTTGTCAATACCCATTAACCTCTGGCTTTTACCTGTTAATTTTCTAAAAGACGATTGTGTTGCTTCACAAGCCACAAGGTGTCACAGTGGCTCAAGTGGTAGGATTCTTGTCAGTCTAGACACGCAGGTTGTGGCTTCAGGTTACATTCCAGCGCTAGCGCCGCTCTGTACCAGGAAGTCTGCATATTTGGAAGTGCAGCCCTTTGGATGCAACTATCAGTCAAGGTGCAACTCAGTTGCCTAAGGATGTTTTTTATATGGGCATTAAATAATCTTACAGCACTTTCAGGGAAGAGAAGTACTTGGTACGCTGGCATCTTGACCAATCTTTTTACTTTGCATTATTAACCCTGCCAGTGTTAGGAAGTACTGAAAAGAGTTGAGCTAATCATTCATATCAAATAAAAAATTTTATGAATACCACTTCATTCTACCAAGAGTTTCTAGGAATTAGTAACAATTTATTTGAATGCACTAATTATTCAAACTTATGACATATTTCTGCTCATCCTTCATAACAAGCAATGTGCTCTAAGCATGTAATATTCTGCTAAGGCTATATATTGTAGTTGGTCATATATTGTGTGTTACGGTTTTGCATCCTTGACTGGATGAGCACAGATGGAGCTAGAGCTTAAAATGCCAGGAAGCTTAGAAAAATTTTACCATTTTTCTAATGTAACTGCACACTAAGCAGCATTCTGTTCCATGAAAAAAATTATGCACATACATCATATTTACTGACTTGTAATTTTCCCATTGCAACCAGCCATTGTTATTAATTTGCTTTGCATTCAAACACCAGTCAGTCCTCACTGTAAAGCAATCAGAGATTCTTCTCTGGTGTATTTAATTTCTAAGTATCATGCTTCTATCTGGGAGGTAAGCTCAAAACAGGAAACACTGCCTCTTAGCTTAGCCCGTATAAAATAAGTAAATTCTTTCAGTAATGGTTAATAAATTGAAATTTGTATTCTGCAATTATTTGTAAGAATAAAACTCCACTGATCAAACATTCACAGAAAAGCATAAAGAGCACAAACATAGCCAAAGCAAATTCACTGCTAAACTCAAGTGAATTGTCACGGAAATTTTTCATGTAGTATTTGTTGCACTCAGGTAATGAACATTTACCCAGTGTGTTGGCTTTTCATGTCCCATTATTCATGCCAATGCATTCATTAAAATGGGCCTATGCTATTTAACATAATCAGCAGTGTGCATAGGTGTGGCCTTCAAAGAATTATTACCACAGTTTACAGGCATGCTGTTCATAAATACAAGCAGAACCCCAGTCACTACAAAATGCCAAGCTTCCCAAAAAACATATGGTAATTTTTGCTGTGTAAAATGGATAGATGCACTATATAATGCATAATTGCATCACATTATATCTGAACTTCTAATTGCTTAAAATGATACTTCAAATCACATCAACAACATTATTACCTAATTACCCTAAGGGTTAACTGATATTCCAGTGATTAAGTCTAGGTAGAAGCAGTAGAGCTATTGTATTGCCTTCATCCACTACAGCAAAAGGTATGATTGCAAATGCACATCTCAAATCCATCAGAGATTCTGTGAAATTCTGTGAAATTGAGATTCTGTGAACATTCTGTGAATATTTTCAACATATTGGTATGGGGAAAAAAAGGTGCAGAAATGAGTGCCAAAAGGGAGGTCCCTCTTGCTGAACAACAAGAATTATTTTCATTTGCTCTAAAGGAACTATGATATAGCAGTTCCTTTCCTTTCACGTCATTGTGATGCAATATAAAGTAACATGGTAACAATTTTGGTACTTAAACTGGCTACAAGAATTATGGAAGATGGTGAGTGACATTAATCTGAAAAGGTAAATTACTATTAGAATGTGGGGGAGTAAAACAGTGTTGTAGGCATTTCACCACTGTCAAATGACCCATGCATGAAACTTTAAACTGTAAACTGCAGGAATAAAACATAGTGTTGTAGGTTTTCTCTTTTTACACTTATTAAAGATTGTCCTGGTTGCAAACCTAGAGGCAAAACAGGTGTCACATCTGCTTTGCCCCCTAGAACATGTCTAGTCCACAGAAGATGGTTAGAAATGCTGGTGCTGCTGATTGCCTTCCTAAGGGATGATGTATGCTGAAGGTGCTTCAGCACTAAGAAGAAATAAAATGAAAAAGTTTCACTCTATTTACTTTCCTGTTTTCTGAGCATTTTTCCCTCTTCACGTAACTACTGTATTTAAAGATTTAGAATATTTCTTTTTTGTATAATGTAGTCATTAATATCTCAGAAATCTCTTTGTAACCTGCTCTAGGACAGATGGCAGCTATTTGTCTGATAAAATCTTCTGCTAATGGCTGAGGCAAAACTACACAACTGGAACAAAAATCACAATAAGGTACATAAAATACTTCAAATGCACAATGCTCAAATTCATAATTTTCTCAATTTATGACTTTAGAAAATAACCTAATAAAAATGTAGTTAGGAAAAAACAAAATATTTGAAAGTCCAAAAGGAAAGTCAGAATAGTCCACTGCACATAAAATGTAAGACTGCAAATATTAATACTCAAACATGGTCAATTGTTTTTTCCAAGTATTTCGTTTTTCAAGAATAAGCAAAGTGGATCTGTGATTCAATCTATTCATGAGTCTGCTTTAATCAGGGGGTTCCAAATATGATCACTTTTGTACACACATGATGTTTCTTTGTACTTTGAATGCAACAGATATGGTCATTCAGCCAGGCAATCGTTTTTGGATGTTATAGTCTGCAGCTAGCAGTTGGGTGAAACGCATGGGATCTAGACAGCTATTGAATCTGCTTTATGTGAGTAATCTGATGTCAAAACTATACTGAGATTAGATTTCCCCCTCCCCTTTTTAATACATATACAAATGATGCTCCTGCTCAGCTAACTAGGCTTGGCAAGCTGAGAACCAGGGAAGATGGGTATCACCAGGTACTGCAGATGACGTGAGACAGATTTACAGCAACATTCCAATTCATTAGGTGCTCCAAAGGATGCAAACTATTTGGTTTGCAGCTGATCCAGCAGATTTAAGCACATTTAGAAACCTACATAAAGCTGTGGGCTTTACTGCATCAATTCTGAGTATGCCATTCTGCTCTGGACAAGCACCTGAATGTGAATATTGACAAGAGAAAGACCTCAGGGAGAAGTTCTAATGTGATGCTTTTATTTTGGCTGTAGTTCAACCCAAAACCACTATAACCCAAACCATTAGATGAGTCTGTGATTCAAGTCTGTTTGCTGAGGATGGGCACACCCCCTGGCCAGAAGCTTCTACATGGGGATGTCTCCTTGACAGTACTGTAGAAACATCAAGGTGATGCCACGATGACCTAAGTCTCACGGAGAGGACAGCCTGTTGCTGTAAAATTTATGGCCTTTGCAAAGACTCTTCAGGACCAACAACTCTCGAATCCTGAAGAGATGATAGGTTTAGAAATACACCAAGTCCTACTTCATGTCTAGTTCTGAATAGGTCTAATTCTTCCCAAATAGTTAGTTTTTCACTAACCTTTTAAGGCATGAAAGTACTGGAACTGTTTCCAGAGATATCGGCTGTTCCCATACTGAGGTTCAAGTTCTGCAGATGGTCTAGTTGATTCCCTGTTACCTCGGAAGTACCAAGTGGACTACACAGCCTAGATCAATAATTTACAGGTTTTAGTTTAGTAGGGCATGGCTGTCAACCACAGTATGATATAAACAGTATTCTGACCAGAAAGTACTCTCTCTCTGAAATTCTGATAGTAACCAAACACAGAAAGAATGTACCAGGGAAAAGAAAGGTGCAGGCCTAGGGGAGAAGATTTTAGCCAGGGGTTTGGGGATGTTTCTTTCACTACTAATTTTGTGTAATAAATAGGACCATTGAGAACTGGCCAATAGGTCTTGCCCTACCACAGTCTTTTTTGGAGACTAATCATCAGCCTCTTTGGGGCAACCTTGCTCATGCCACAATCACCCCTCTAAGGCATCAAGTAGCCCAGTAACAACTTCTGAAAAAGAGTACCTGGCAAAAGTGGTGATCTATCCTGACCTGTTTACACAGAACAGTGCAGGAAAGAAGGCTCTTCTCGTGGAGGAAACAACTGAACACAGAACCGGCATGGTTGAAATGCGTGTTTATAGTAGGTATGCAACTTCTGGCAAAGAGATGCAAAAAAAACCCAAAACATTTGAAGTAAGAAGTCCAGCTAAAAAATACTGCAAAGAGTTTAGCAATCTTACCCCTTTTTAAACAAAGAAAATGCATACACCAAACCCAAAATATTTTCTTTTTTATCTGATCTTCCAATCTTACTGCAGGCGAAACTCCAGCTTAAATAATAGCACAGGACTGGCTCCTTGTTATGATCTCTATTTTGTTCTTTCTGACTAACCAACAGCTTCTATTTTTGAGACTGGATCTGCATAGTAAATCTTGTTTACATCAGGAAAAGACAAAGTTTAGGGGTTATTCTAAGTGGATTTATGGCTTAACAAGTAAAGAAAAGAGCTGAAAAGGTTTCTTTATGGAAAATTATCTAGTAAGCATCAGTGTGATTGCATGCGAGACCCATTCTTACACTTTTGCAGTGACTCTTTCTCCACCCTTACCAGCTCCTACCCCCAAATGTGCAGTTTCCATCCCATTATATGACTTTTTGAGGGGGGAGGGTGGGCAGGAGCAGCAAGATATCCCTGATCGTAAGCTAAGGATCAACATGTAAAGGAAGTGGAGTCTTTTTTTTCTCCCCTGGCCTCATAAGAATTGTTAGTTTGCAACAATTTTAATTGAAAGCAGCTGCAACAGAAATTTTTTTAACGGATAGAAAACATGTATGAAATAAAAGAAAATCAGTAAAAAGAGCCTTGAATCCATTCTGAAGTCAGCGTCTGCCTAAAGGCATTCAAGGGTTTTCTTTTAACACTGACCTTTTAGTTTCAGCAAAGCATGGTTCATAAGTACTCTCAAAATACTTTATTCATGTTCCTAGAATTGCTAAGTATTAGTATATTTGTGGGTGAAAGAATATTTCCACAAAATTACTTTAAACCAGAAGTTTATGCGTTTTCCCCTCAACAAAACAAACTCATTGGACAAACTCAGACTTATGTACACAATATGAGATCTGTTTGCCATACTAAGTTGCTAGGCGAACAAGTGTGATGTCACAACATAGATTTTTATGACTAATCTATTAAAAATGCATCAAGAAGAAGAAGATTATTTCATCAAATAGCAATGTGAGAAAGAAAAATAAGAGACTTTCATTAAACTGCAGAAAATTTGTTGTGATTTGATTTGCATTAAATATTTGGTTGCATATGAATGTCTGTGTAAACTTCCAGTTCATTTAGCACCTTTTAAATAATCATAACAACCTCCTTTATTTTCCTTTTAATTTTCTTTATATATTTTTCCATCATCAAATCTTTGTTAAATTCACTATACAGTTTAATAGGAGTTTAATATCATTTGATTAAGCTGATTGTCTTTAAAACAAATATGCTACTAATCAAGGTCTCTAGTCACCTTAAAAACACTGCTCCCTTAGCCAGAGGGAAAGTTGTGTGTTGCATCCAATGGTGATGTAAAGCATAATCTCTTGTAGTGACAGAGAGATATACGGGTGAATTTAATGTATTGTGCTCCACAAAAGTTCTAACAATACAGGGGACTAAATAAACAGGTGAAAGGCTTGATACATTTTTTTGATTACTGACAATAAAGCAACGCCTCAAACTTTAAACTGTCAGCAACTTTAAGTGATCTATTCACAGCACTCTGTAATGTTACTGAATAATATACAAGATATAATCACCTTTTTTCTTTTAAGTGTAAACAATTTCAAATTATTAAAAATTAGAACAGAAAAGGATTTACATCAAAGAGGAAAAGAGATGCCTTTTTAAACATCAAGTTTTATGAAAAACAGAGACATTTACTTGTGTTGTGTATTGCTACCTAGAACTTCAGAAAGTGTTGATTGTGCCACAACAGAATTCCTTTCTTGAAATGTTAAACTAACACAGATATAAAAAATTAAGATAAACCAAGTATGAGTGAATGGGAATGAAATCCTGAAAACCACACACAGAGCAAGGAAACAGCTGCATTTTGTTTAACCAGAAGTTAATCAACTATGAGAGAAGTAAGCAAGATTTATCTTTATATCTGCCAGAGATTATTAAACATTTAAATATTCATTTTACTTCTTTAAATAGGGATGGTTGATGCATTACAAAATGGCACTGGATGCTCCCAAAGTATTATTAAGAAAGCATGTATTAATTTAGAAAAAAGTATTACCACATTAGATTTCTTTGAACAACTTTTAAGGAAGGCACAGTTTTCCTGTAGACTGTTTAGTAACTCAGACTCCCTAATTTACTTTAGATCACATAAGAATTAGCTAGGTGGTGGACTTTTGCCAGTACTTACATCATAAAACCACCCCCTGCCTGGGTGTGATTGGAATTCTTCGCCTAAAACTGACCCTGAATTTAAAAAGGCAGTTGTAGGTTCTGTCTGAGGAGCCCATAAAGTTACAAGAAGTTTGGAGAGCAAAAGTTTTCACATCTAGCACAGCTAAAGCTGCTAATTCTTTACTTTCATGACTTCCATTTCTTCCTAAAGAAAACAAGAACAACAAAGATAGCTATGCTGCATCTAAATGACCTTTCTTTATCACTCTGTACTTTGTCTGCTTAATACACCGAGCACATCCTTCACACTGACTGTTATTCCCTTCCACTGACAGAAACTGGAGTGGAAGCAGTGGATTTCTCAGGAAGGGTCCCCAAACCCTGAGCCCTTTTGAGAACACTTCTACCTCCCCCAACCATCGACCCTGCTGCTGGGAGGGCAAGAGTAGGAATGGCATTTACTGGTGGATTCCTTAATGGTGTTTCAACCAGCTCATTGCTTTTTTTTTTTTTTTTTTTTTTTTTAATAATTTCTCACCTACCTGCAAGCTTTGGAGAACTACAACAGGAAGGGAGAGGAGAAAACTGATAGACATGACATACAGATGCTCCTTCCATAGGCTCTCCATCCATCCTCTGTACAACTTTATTAAATTATGTATGTTTTGCTTTGGACTTCCACCTCTGCGAAGGACAGTATCTGGCTCTACAGGGTTATTAAGAACATTTTTATGTTTTGTAAAACCAGAAAAATCCCAAAGGCTTTCCATGGATATATTTGGGATAACAGCTGTAGTTTCCCTTTTTTTTAATGCATCTTCATTTGCCACTGTCTCTCTGCACAAGTTGGGTCCATGTGGAATCTGCCAGCTTGCTACCCCCAGTCTTTTGGAGAGTTGCTTTGTAATTCCTTTCGCCTTAAGCTGCTTTGCCCATGCTCACCTACCCCCTGGGGCTCACAGAGCACAAGCAGCCTCCTTCAGAGACCAGTGCCTACAAAGACTGCCTGAAGAGAAACGCTCATGCTGCAAGCCTGTATCACCCACAGCACAAGCACATTCCTTCCATGACACACCAGGCTCTGGATTCAAAAAATTTAGAGCTAGTTATACATGCTCCAGAAGCCTTCACCTACCAATCCCAAAAATGCTTGGAAATGCATAAAATTAATGTGAAACTTCCACTTTCTGACCTGCCCAAGAAGCCAGACAGACTGTCCACACCTGGTCACTCTAGTGTCCCAGGAAATTAGTTTAATATTTTTTGTTTGTTTATTATGGAAATGTTTTTATTGGAAGATGAATGAGATGAACTAAAGTTAACTAAAAACCACATTTCAATGAACAACAATGCTTACAGCACAGAGCTCATAAACTGAAAAAACAGAGAACCAGAATGTAAACACTGAACAATCACAAAGCAAAAGAATTTTTATTCTGAGCAAATAAAAGAAATGCTGGAGCATAAGGCCTTCATTAACTAAATACTGACTGTTAAAGTAAAATGCTGCTGAAACCTAGCAAGGCACTCCTAGCAAGAAAGAGTGGGTTATTGCTTTTTGCCCACAACAATCCATCTGAATTTGCACAGCAAAAATAGCAATTAAAGGTGGTGAAGTTTAATTCAGCACACCTCAGCAACGAAGGAGGGGAAAGTTGTTTCACAAGTCACTCAAAAACTTTGCTAGTGTAACGTCCTTAAAGGAGCTACAATCAGGAACTGGTCAAGTATTAAAAGTACCACTAAAATCATATGTAAAAAGGCTAACTTAGCACTGACAGCTTTTAGAGCAGGTTGTACATAAAAACTGGAAGAAATCGTTCAGTGATACATATTTGGTCTTCTCACTTAAAAAAGCCTACAAATTATTACATGAATATGTACAGGAATGCAAGGAACAGAGTTGCAAGACAGTAACAAACAAGCAGTAGCAAACAAACCCTCATTCTAAATGGCAGCAGCCCTCTGCAGCCAGCAACTTAGGGGAAAAACTGACAAACACTTGCCGTGATTTTGGGAGCAAAGAGCTGCTTGGAGTTTTTAGCCAGCACAAAGTGTATCACCAATTACTCCCCAGCAACGTTTCAAGCCTGGCAGTGGTAACAGTGATAGAAAAGCAGTTACCCCGTGGCGGTACCCAATCAGAAAGCAGGTCACATCTCGTTAGCTGTATCATATACATTAAACGTCACAGATTCTCCATGGCTTAGCTGACAATTCAGGCATGTGTGTTTTATTTTATGATAACCTTATGTTATCTTAAAGAATCACAATACAACAAACAGATCATCCTGAGATCCTTCACCACACTGCGTGTCACAAGCCTGGCAGATATTTGCCACTGTATAAAGCCGTTTACTATAAAAGATTCATACTTTTAGAAAGTCTTTTCAGGGCACCACTAATAAACTACTATGAAAAATTGCAGCACCAAGAATGTTTGCTGCACAAACACAGACACATGGACAGAAATGCAGCCTTGATTCACTTTCACTTCATTAGACTTGAAAAGTGTGCTTTACTTAACCATGATGCAGCCCCCACTATTTTTTTTTTTTTTTTTTTTTTTTTTTTTAATGACAAAAGCATTTCCCCCTCCCATTCAGCATGTTCTTTGCAGTGGCTGATCTGGATTTTGAAGCCAGGGTGTATAAACCACTAACACATTTTATAAAGCATAACCAACAGTGAATGTAGTTTACATTACTGGGTACTTTTGACAGCTATATGATAAAGTAGTAAACTGACCATCTCTCTTGCTAAAAGCAACAGCATTCTAAATGTAAACACAAATTTCTCTTGTCGGTTGTCCCAAACATGTGTTCTTTAAGAGTAGACTAGGAATAAGTTTTTAAACTCTGCTCCTCTTTTCAGTTATCATCCATTTTTCATTTTAATGAGTTTACAGAACAAAACCAAATAAATGTTCATCTCTCCCCCTAAACCTGCAACATTCCAGAATTAATTTTGTGCAAAAGCCGAAGCAATACTTTGCAATATTATAGCTGCAAATGCCAGCAGGACGGATCCTGAACAAACAACACACTAAGGCAAAGAAATTTCCTGAGACCGGCGTTATAATCAATCCTGAAGTGCTGTACTGTAATTTCATGATTTCAGCCTAAGCTGGTATCTCCTCAAAGAGTTGTTCTGCGTGGAAACATAATGAGGGATTACCCAATTAAACTACTAAATTAATTAGGGTTCATGCCTGCATATACTGTACTGTCTAGTGGGACGCTTCGGCTGGAATTCGGGCTGAAACCTACCACGGTCCATGCACAGGAAAACAAGGCTGGGGGACTTACCTCCGTCCGCGACTGCAGCCTCTTGTTCATTTCATATATTCGGTACTCTGGTTGCACCATGTATGGTGTGTGTCTCCTATAAAATGGGCCAAAAGGAGAAGAATAGAAAGGGTCATGTGGTGTGCTGGACATCTTGCCTGCTTGCAGAGATTCAAGCTACACAGAGTATCATCAACATCCATACAGAGCACATGGGCTGTGTGTTCTTCACAGTACAAAGTAGCGGCGCGCACACACACACACACATCCAGGCTGCACGCACTGGCTGGGGACTGCTGTGGGAGCCCGCTCCGGCGGAGACGGGCGGGGGGGTGGGGGGAGCGGGAGCGCACAGGCTCCAGACACGGAGAGGGAGGCTGGATAGCTTCAGGCACCGCCGCTCGGTTTTAAAGCAGCAGTTTCTGGAGGGGTCATTTCCTGTCCGCGCTGCCGACTAGTTCAGAAATGCCATCCCCCCCTCCCCGCCTGGCAGAGGTGCGGGTTGGGGTTCGCTGTCCCCCCGCAGGCCCCCGCCGGAGCCGCGGCGGGCTCGTTAGCATATAGGTGGTTTAAAAGCTGCCTGAGCCAATCACCCCGCGGGTAATGTCAGAAATGTGATTACTACAAAATACATAAACACAGGCCACGGCCATCCCGCCGCGGGCAGCCGCCGCTTCCCCCGCGCCCGACGGCTCCCGCAGCGCCCGCTGCCCGCCCGGGGCGGCCGCTCCGCGCTGCCCGGGGCGGGGGGGGCCGCTCCCGGGGCACGGCAGGGAGGGCGGCCGGCACAAAGAAATAGCCCCGCACGCCACACTTCACACAATGGAGAGCACTCGGATGCCAGCCGCAGAAACCTCCCGGAAAATGGGAAAGCACAAAGGGGCGGGTGGCAGAGCGGGACCCCCGGACAAGCAGCGGCAGTGCCCTTCGGCGGGGGTCAACCGTACACAAATGAGTCATTTTAGACGCCGCTGTCCGGCGTAAAGGCGTCGGCAGCTAGGTGGGAGACTGCTCCCAGTTTTTAGGATCATTGCTGGGCATAAATCCAGTAGCGGTTAGAGAGCGTTGCCAGTGAATATCTAACATTCGGGAGGGGGGTCCCGAGGGAGGAGGGGAGGGCAAGGGGAGGAGATCACCCCGTGGAGGTGAGGGATGAACTTTATCTGTTGAATCATACTTGCAGGAAAGTGCTGGGAGCGGACACCACGTGAACAAAAAGTCCTAAAAATATAGAATAAACAAAATGGGCTCATGTTCTCAATGGGAAAGTGCAAGGTCTAGGAGGGGAGCCTTCAAATTACCTGTATGAAAAAGTCCTCGAAGCACAAACTGTGTCCTCATACACAGCTGTAGAGTATCAGGCATTATTTACAGTACTGAATAAATGTAAAAACAACAATAAACAGCGCTGAATTAATCTCTCATGTAAATTCATTCAAGCAAATGGAACCACTCTAGGAACAGATTTAGTTAACTAATATGATTAAGAGAATAACAATGAGCTGCAGCCACAACGGTTCTCAGTCGGAGTGCTCTGCATGAACGCTGCGGGATCGCCCATTTCACAGATGGGAAAATCAAGGCACACACCATTACTTTTTCTAAATTTTTGTAATAATCCCAAAAAATATTTGAGTATGGTATGGCTTTACTCACTGTCAAAAATTGAATTAAAATCTGACTGAATGTAGGAATATTTTAAGACATATTTGAAAAATTCTAGTTTTCACTGGCATTTGGCTAATTCTGAAAAGTCTGACCTCTCTTTTCAGGATAAAATATGAAATTTCATACTTTATATTCTACTGACCACTGAACGGAATCATAATTTGTCTTTCCCCTACCAGTAGTTGTTTAGCAAAACTATTTCTGAATGTTCTTATGGAATAACAGTTTCCATAAGAAGTGACGTATTGAGCTGTTTTTATAGACTTCCCACAGCTTCTGTCACTAAACACAGAGACAACAAATAACACATGAGGAATGTCACTTCTCTCTTTAAGAGCACCCCAGCTATGTAGCAATACTACACTGCCACTCCAGTAGCATTACTGGAGGTGCTGAGTTTAATAAATAGCATGTGCAGTGTTTGGCTCAGCAGTGCTGCAGTGACTGTGACAGTGCCCTGCCAGGGTTTGCTGACCCCATGAATAGCCTCCATGAATGGCTCCACACCTACAAGAAAACTTCTCTGCATCTACCTTGTATTCTAAAAGATTCCAACAAGGCTACCTTAAAACCTAAAACCAAAATGATCAGAATAAATAGAGTTACAGCACTAATAAACACAGTATTTATAACCAAAGTACAATATACTTTTAAAAATGTCAAAAAAAACCCCAACCAGAAATCTGCCAGGTTATGGATTTTACCTTCTTTGCAAAGCAAATCCAAAATATAATATATTTGCCTAAGAAAGGACACACTGCTCTCTGTAATTAAAATGGTGGAATTTTGCAAAGCTTGTAAGCTATTTCTGTTTTAAAGACTTTTTGATTAAGCTAAAATTCACTGTTTCACTGAAGTTAAACATGGCAATTGTATTAGTATTTTTATTTTGGCTGAGATGGTGGGAAAGGCAGGAGCAGTAGGATTTGCTTTCATGAGTAGAAACCCCAGATACTCCCCTCAACCCCTTTATAAGAGCTTCTGTGTATGGGTCTAACACAAAGCAAAAATATGCAGTGATATTTTAATAATTCCCATTGATTAACTGGCAAATTATCCCACACCTACAGCCCACCAGCAAGAACCGAGTCCCAGGGTAGGAGCCTGCTAATTACAGGCTCCGGCAGCTCTTCCAGTTGCCTGTTATCATCTAGACTAGTGTGATGTGCAGAACAGTAAAACAGAAGGCAGAATCAAAGGAACATAAAGTTACAGGGATCCTGACAGTGTCATCTCGATTCCCACTTGAATCTGCTGCCTTTTAAGTTTTGCATGTGCTCTGGGGATGTGGGTTAGGGGGCATGCAGGCAGCCCCACTGCCTGAGCTGCTCCAAACCCCCTGTACCATTGGCATCAAGCTGCTACCCAAAGTGGCCCAGGGGTCAAAGGCAAATATCTGGCCCAAGATTTAGGACAGTCAATAAATTCCTTAATCTGGAAAACAAGTTTAATGTCAGCAGAGGAAAAATAGAGGTGAAGGAAAACAGGAGGAAGAGACTAGTCTTCCCAAATCTGAAAATCTGAGTCTAATTCTGTGCCTGTGCATAGGCATGGCTACCAACAGATGAGGAAACTGTGTGCAGAGTTGTCTTTACGTGGGCACATGCAAATCCTGCTGCACCTCAAAGTGGTGAGACTTACACCAGCACCTGGAGACCAGAAAGGAAGTACTGGAACACATCCTTGGTTCCCCAGTCCCCAAACCCCGGAGAGTACATTGGCTTACCCTAACCCTGCCTGAATGCTGCCCATGAGCATGAAACAAGGCACCAGAGCAGAGAGGGACCAGGACACAGGCTTGTGATTCCCAGCAGGCTGGAAGTGTGCCATTAGACCCCACCAGCTGACACAGAGCCACGTTTTGTGTCCCTCTGCTGAGGCACTAACCACCACATAGCCCCTCGGTACCCCAAAGGAGAGCTGGGAGATAATCTGGATGCTGGATTGCCCTCTCCTGGGCAGAAACAGAAAGACCCACCAAGTCAAGGACTCGCACTCTGACAGCTTAGGAGGAAATTTTCCCTTCATTTCAGGAGAAAGCATGGGTCTGGTGGAGCAGAAGGGTGCATGTGCCCTGACTCTGCACCCACCTCTGTGATACCTGTAGCACCTCCAAGTAGCCAAGTTGCACTACAGTAGAAGGACCAAAAACCAAAAGCAGAAACTTCCAGGACAAAAGCAGGGAGCAAGAAAGGATGAACCAGTGCAATTTGTTCATTTGTCCATGCTGGCACAGGGGGTCCTGCCCAGCCTGCACCAGGAGGGCTCCTGTGCTGCCACTGGCCCAGCATGCCAGGGACACCCCTGGAACACAGCCCTGCCAAAGGCACAACCCTTGCCTTGCCAGGCTGACAACCAAAGCAGCTCTGAAGGCTGCACTATTTTTAATAACTGCTTAGTAATAATAATAATAATAATAATGTAGAAAAGCGACACAGCTGCAAATAGGTGTAATTGCTGTATTTATGCCTAGTATGTGTTGACTGTTCAGTCTCTGTCAGAAATCAGGTTTACCAGGATACATTTAAGGTGGTTTGTAGCTGTTGAAAGACAGTAAAGGAGAGACTGATCTAAAGACACATAGCATATAAAGAGATAAAAACTACAAGTACTTGAATATTGAGAATGCTCAAGTAAGATTTTTTTTTAATAACTAACAACACTATGTTTTTAAACAATCCTTTGTTTATACAAAAGCCAAATAGTACTGAAGACATCTCATGGAGTGGCCTTAGGTAAAAGAACCAAACTGTTTTCCTGTGAATGCTCAAGAGTGACTAAATGAAATATGCTTATCAAAAAGCTGGGATGCGCAATGAAGAACCACCAGCAGTACCCAACCATCTGTAACATATATTCAACTGCACAGCTCAAACACAGATTTTGACAGGCTTCAGGTTACTTCCATTCATTTCTACAGCTATAGAATAGAGTGTACCAGATGCTTGCAATTTATAGCAAAAGTAGAACCTGTAATTTGTTTGCATTAAATATTAGTACATTGAAATAAAAATATATTCCAGAAAACAGTGTCCTTTCACAGATAATTTGTGGACAGGAAACAAAATTAATCTGTTCAATCTGTTGTTAAAAATTACTGAGGTCAGTAATTTTTCCAGACTTTTTACACATAGATCACCTTTTATTTTTGTTGCAATAATTTTCATTTTCCATCATTAATGAATGACATGATTGTTTCTATCAGAAGGGTTTTTTAAAAATCCAGAAGTAGGAGCCACCAAAACTACTGTATTTCAGAGTTCGTAGTGTGGCAAGAAGGGTTCACATCTTTTAAATGCTTCAGGCTTTTTGCAGACTCAAGCCTACCTTGCATAAATTATGTATAATTATAATTCAATACAAATGAAAATTCTAAGAATTCTCTCCCCCTATTTAATCCTAGTAAATTAGAGTTACAGCTCCAGCACTCACTAGTGATGCTAGAAGTACTTCTAAATTGATGATAACATGGAAGGGATTTTGAATGTTTTTGAGTTCTTCAGTGTACACAATGCCTTTGTCCTCAATCAAAATGTATCTGGAAACTTTATGAATGCTCAGCTGAAAGCAGTCTTTGAGCAGCCTGCCCATGCCTGACTGAGCAGTCTGTCTGCTTTACTCATCCAGTACCTGCACAGTACCTGAAGGAGACAGAGCAGGGAAATCAAACATGGAACAAACTTGAAGTGGTGAAAATTTTACCTTGATGTTACATTGATTAGCCTTATAAACCCACCAAGATAGAGTAGGCAAACTGACTTACCATCTCTCTGATTAAGCCAATGCTGTGTGTTTTAAGTGTCCCCCCTTTGTGCCATTGCAGTGGGATACTGGTCCGTAGGCGTTCCCAGCTGCAGTCCAGCTCCTCAGCTCACAGGAGACTCTTGCTTTAAGCTTAAGTGGCTTCATTTTGCTCCTCACCTCGCTGTCAGTGTAGCACCTGAGTGGACAGGTTACCTACCTGTCCAGCATCACACCTGGGCACTGTAACGGCAAAGTAATTTGTGACCATGTGAGGAGGACTACTGTTAAGGGAAATAGGTGCTGGGAGGAGAGTATGAGGTCTAAAGTGTGATATATTTAGCTCTTGACCTCCAGGGAAGCTTCTCTGGGCTGCAACAGCTTCAGGAGACCAAGGAATATCTATCCATTGACAGCATCTTCCAGACTAGTAAAACAGCAAAGAGATTTAATATACCTTGGTTTTGTTGAATCTCTGAGGACACAATGAAGGCTGCTTTCGTGAATCCAGCAGCTTCAAGAACACTTGTGTCTGGTTTTGTTCCTTCTCCCCTTTTCCTTCCTATTGCACATCCCTGCCCATAGCCCCTTTTGGAGCAGAATTCCTTTTCCATGAATCATATCTGCCTTGGTAGCTTCCCACTCTACATATTTGGTTTCCCCTCCCCCACCCCCAGCATGGGGCTACATGCTGCTGAAGTTTGGGGTGGATTATCACTGGAGACTGATGCTGGGAAGGACTGTTTGAAGGAACTGAGATTCTCCACTCAAAGTGTTCAGCAAGTTTTGCTGGGAGTGTTTTCCCTGAAGAAAGTATGAAGAAGTGATGCTGAGGATGGTGAATCTAGAGCAGTCAAATAGGGGAAAGAACGGGATGAAATTCCTGTAATTTGCCTTTTGCAGCCATCTCCCAGCGGCTGAGGAAGAAAACAGCCTTCAGCAGCAGAGAAGACAGTGCTGCGGTTTATAGCATTGGCAGACAGCCAAAAAAAAATCTCCAAAGAAGTGGGGGAGGCTGCAGGAGCAGACTATGGTGTGGCAGACTGACCCTCCAGCAAAAAATCAGACAGGTCAGGAGGAAGGAAAGGGCTTGAAGCATCTGAGCTCCTTTCTGATATTCTAGTTTCCCTTACAGACAAGCTAAATAGGAATTAAATGCAGGTGGCACAGTCACTCAGCTTTACTGTATTAGGCAATGTTTTATTTCAAATTTCTTTAGTTTCAGTCCAAAGCAAGAATCATGATAACTATTCTTTAATATAGTAAGAAATAAACAGCACTAGGCTTCAACACACTCTTTAAGCAGCCCTTCCTCCCTAACCTGGGTCTTAGAACAGATATGTGAATATGAAAAAGAGATTCTCACTTTGGCTAGTGATTCACCAGAGATGTTCATTTTGGCTGGCTTTTCCTACCTGGAAAATCTTAGTATTCCTTCTACATAACCAACTCCACCATACCAATTTACCTGTTACACACCTCACCCACTGCTCAACTTTCAGCATATTTCAATTAGTTGAAAGATTACTTTTTAAAGGACTCAACTGGGAGCACTCAGCTTTGGAGGCATTTCAGTTGAGTGCTAATTAGCAACTAGCTGACTGTCAACTTTTCTTCTTCGAAGAGAGGGTAGGGTTGGTGATTCCCTTCTGAATTACCTGGCAATCAAATACATGTTGAAATTTATTCATTAACTTATAATAATCATCCCTAGCTTATTTGGCAGTTTTCATCTTCAAAGCACTTTATAAACATTCATAGAGTCACTGTAGTGATTAGCACTATGAGAGAACTGTGCAACCTCGTGCATATAGGTCTCTGTCCCTATTTTACAGGCGTGGAAGGTAAGGGAGGGGTGAATAACTGAGGAAGTCAATGGTAGAAATGTAGTTATACCTCAGGAAACTATGACTTATGGATTTGCATTTGGGTCTTGCACAGAAGAGATATACATACTAAGCAGAACAAGTCAGGGATGGACAGGAGAACTGGTGTGAAAGGGAATGATTCACGGAGAAATTCTGTGCCTGGTACCAAGGTGGGATTAATTTAAGAGCAATCTGGAACTTGTAACTATGTCTTTACCCCATGTAACTAAAACAAGGTCCCACCAAAACCAGGACTGCATTCACCATGTTGTTTTGAACCAACTGCTATACTTTACTACAAAACATGCAGCATCACTCTGTTTTATTTATTTAGTTATTTTAACACAAAGTCCCAACCAATTGCACAAAGAAACGTATATTTAAAAAATATTATTTACAACACAGATTCTTTTTAAGTCTTTTATTTCATGTTTATCATTCATACTTCATTTTTTGTAAAGATTTGATCATAAGCATTTTGATCTTAATTTGATCTTGGACCTTTGCACTTGAAAAACACAAGCCCAAACTTGCCAGGAAATGAAAGCATGCAGGATATGATCCATTGAGATTCTGGCTATCACTGTTTCAGGTACTCTTTCCACTGCTTTAGACTGTACATTCAATACATGAGAGATGCAATCAGTTACCCGTATGCATATTTTGTAGACGCAACATAATTTTTTTTTTAATTTGGTCTTTAAAATTTAAGTACATGTTATCATTTTAAGTTTTATAATTTGAAATGTTACCATGCTCTGCAGTGCTTGAATATTGCCAAGGCCTTGTACGGCTGCATAAATGTGAGTGAAGTAACCAGGAGTTTTGCTTGGAAAATCTGATTATGCTGCAAGAGCAAAATGTTCCAGCTCATGAGGACGAAAGACTGGCGGTGCCTCTCCTTTAAGTGAATAATGAGTGTGCACAGAAAAATAGAGGCTAAGGAAAATGTATACTAAATACATCTTTATCTGCTCTATCTCATAAATTCTGTTCTTCAGACATTTCATACCTTCCTGGTATGCCACTCAGTGACCTATATGCAAACAATGACCAAAAAAATGAACACGTGTCTAATTCAGTATTTAAAACACACCAGATGCATTTTAAACAAGTCTTGCATGCACATATTGCAGAGAGCATGGAAAGATATTGACATCTCTGGAGAAGCAGCAGATCTGAGCTCCCTCTGACTGGAAACTTGGCCCACATCAGGAGCTACTGTCTCTCTCCTGGAGACAGGACACCACCAGCCAGCTGCTCAGTGGCAGCACTGCATCTCCCAGCTTCAACCCTCATTGCTAGCTTTGATTTCTGGTTCTAAGAGTGCATTCTGCTGTCTGCTGTCGTCCCAGCATCATCCCATTGCATGTATTCTCCAGCCATGCCATGGTGGATTTTACAGTAGTGCACTAAAATCCCACCATTTTAACAAAAACACAATGTTTTGTGCATGAATTACAACAGCTTGTGGAATTCTAGTGCATTTTCCCATTTCTCTTTGCTTGTGGAGTTTGAAGTTTGAGAGTTATTGATTAGAAAGTTTGGTTCTAATTAGACAAACAGAAAAAACCTTTGGAACACTTTATTTTTGCTTGACACCCAGGGAACTGGCACAATATTCTGTAGCATGCCTTCTTCAGTGCAAGTATCTTAGTCAATATTGTCTTGATTTCAACATCTGGTTCACATTAAATAAAACTACAGATGTGAATCCAATAAAGATAGAAATTTTGGAGGGAAGATAAAAGCCTTTAAATTAACCAGCAAGATGTTTGTGTTAATTTGAAAAAGCCAAAAAGCAATTAAAATTATCACAGGACCTATATGTCTTAGCTAGAAAGGGTAGCACAACAATGCCCATTATTTTAAAAACAACTTTGTTTTAACAACATCCTTAACGTGATATGAAATTCTGGACTGAATTCAGGCATTAACACTCTAAGTCACAATATTCTAGTTTTTTACATTTTTAAACTGGTCATCTTAAGATTTGAGGAGAAGAATAAATGAAAGTGTGTGAGAAGGGACATTTAGTCAGCTAAAGAATTATGAACATAACAAGGACAATTACAGGACATTTTTACATTTATAGCATGAGCGCTGAATATTTTTTAAGTCTTCATACAACCTTTGTATTTCATGTATATACAAACATTATAATCACACTCTAGTTAGTAATATGCATTGCATAATCAAAACCAAGGAGGTGTTCACACAGCTGGAGTTAGGTCTGCTCTGAAACATGCCATTGAAAAAACCCAAATATTTAAACCACTTCATATTTTGATGATCAGAGTTTCAATTTTCTGAACTTCGTTGCATTATGGCCCAGGACAAAGTGTTTGCCAGACACAGCTAAGGTCATTGAGGGTGTTTTAGTGAAGTAATGAAAAGAACAGTGGGATGGGGGTGTCAGGATGAGCACATGACCAGTGTGTGAAGTCAAGTTCATGGAAGGATATACCCATGAGTTGAGTCCTTGCTGCTACTATTCCCTTTACGAGGTAGATGGCAGGTAGTTTGTATATGATCTTCAGTCACACTTCCATTTGGTGGCTCAGGATTCTCTATATAGTTTTAGGGAGTACATCTGATGACAAATAAGTCAAAAGCAATAATAGTTGTTTTAAGTATTCAATACTTAAGCTTCATTTTTACTAACTTGTACAGAGGAAATATTTTAAAGTAAAGTCCTATTGTTGATAACTTGTCCAGACTAATTTCTGTGTGTTTACTGCTTCTATGTCATCCACTCTTCCCAGGTCTTAGTTGTAAATATATGTGCTTTGGCACAATTTTAAGCCTTTGATACTTTGGAAATCCGAAAATTCAAATTCAAATGAATGTCCTTGAATCAAAACAATCAAATTTAGTCACTGGGAAAATCTTTAGGGAAAAAGCAGGCTTTTATGTAGACAGAGATTCAGTGTAGTCATAGACTCAGGCAATGAGGCTGTAATATAAAAAGGAGAGACCCCTCTGTCTCATCTTCCAAAATTTTTATTTACATATATTTTGGGTTGTCATGCATCTCCCACGACCATTCTTCAAAGAAACTGCTCATTATGATAAAGAGTTAAGAGGTGAGACTGAGAGGGGAGACTGGAATAGTGAGCTGAGTGTCTGTATTAGCAGCCTTGAATTTTTACAGGGTACGATGGTGCTAAATGAAGTTTAACAACCTAAAATTTAAGTTAATGGTGTTTCTTGTAAGAAACTGGCATATATCATGCATACAGCTTGACATAATTTATTGCTAATTTCAGATTGGCATTTCTGTAGGGCAAATTTGTGGGCAAATCCTATTCCTACACATACCATAAGAGCATGGGATCAGTGGAACGCAGTGGTGTGTATCAAGGCAGACACACTCTCCAGTGTGTTGGTGACACTGATTGCCCAGCTGTTCAAAATGATGTCTCTCAAGTCGCACATGTCAATTCATGAAGCCAGGTCTTCTTCTGCTGGCAGTGAGGTAAAGGGCCAGGCAGCACATCCCATCGTTCTCCCAGCACACAGTTAGAGCATCACTGCAAGGCTCACCCATGGCATCCTATCCTGCCTTCTAGACATAATCCTCATCGTACGTTGGTTAATACTCATTCAGCAATGGACCATAGCAAGGGACAGGCTATTTCACAAAGGTTGGAAAGTAGAGTTCAGTTCAGCCAAAGGAATAGACACAAAAATGCTTATTTTGGTAAATCCTAATGAAGCTGCTTCTTCATCATCATCATTCTGTGCTGGGTCGAGCATCATCATTCTCCCCACACAAACTCAACTTTTTCTTTTTCATCTATTCTGTTTAATTCCCAATTTTCATTTCCTTCTAATAGTCCATTCCTTACAACTTATCCTGAACCAGAATACTTCTATTTCCCCTTCAATTTCAGATATTTCTGAAACACCTACTAACTCTTCCCCCTGCCACTGTTTTTAGACCTCTCCTCCTACCCAACATCTACTCTGTTTCAACACTATTCCTCCATCCCTCATCAACATTTACTCATCTTTCTTCATCCCCTTGACAGGTCTCAGCACTTCTGGCAAAATGCTGGGGGAAGCTGCAGCACACAAACCTTGTTTGGTCACAGCAGCCCAATGATGTATTGTGCGTCATCAGTCCCACAGAAACCCTGAAGGACATAAATATGGTAATGGCAGCCTGCCCAGAAGAAGCTATCAGATCTGCTGGTATTCTGCCAGGGTTTTGTGGGAGATCAGGAAAGGTAAGGGGGAGTACATGAGAAATCAGAGATAAGAAACTTGGAATTATATGGAAATCAGTGGAAAAGGGAAAAAAAGTTGGCCTTTATGGTTTTGTTTAGGTTTCTGAAAAGGCAGTGATTTAAGATGGAATATTTTTATTTTATAGGAAAGCAAAGTGCTGCAGGTTAAAGTTTGATACCAGGTTCACTGTCAATGTGAAGATATACTGAAAGTTTACTCTACTGCTATTGTGATCAATCATCTGAATTTAGGTCACAGTTGCTTGAAATATGTATTCAAGACTTGGATATAGCCAGAGGAAAGAGAGGAGGCAATGGTGTTCACAACAGGATGTATGTGGTTTGTGGTCATCCCCATTTAACCCAGAGTTATGCCCTTTCAGGTGTTCAACCAACTCCAGCTCTACTCTTAAGCCAAGTAGGTTACAGGCTTCTGTTTCTCCTGAATACAAAAGCTTAGTGGTCTTGAGGGGAATGTGTCCTATCTTGTATATTGTTCCTTCATGAGAATTGATCCTAATTTTAGAACCCTTTAATAATTCACAAATAACAATGACTTACTCTTACATCAGTGATTGAAGATCTTACATTCAAAAGGTTCATTTAACAATATTGCCCAAACTAACGTAGAGACACACATGCAGACAGCTCAGATGAGTTTCAGACAAACACCAAAAGTTTTGAATTGTGATTTGAATTTAATATCTTCCTTTGCGTATTTCCTATTCTTGGTGAAAACTGGACAAAGAAATACCAAAATAAAATGGGAACACTTACGTCAAGTAATTAAAACCACATGAGATCGCATAGTTAAGAAAAATACACGGCATAAGGAAGTTTTCTGTTGGCTCTTGCAAGGCATCAGTTACTTCTGATTCCAGGTATATGTCCCAGCTGTCCTAAGCCCACTTTAAGATTCAGGTTTCTAAGGGATGTTTCTTATGGCCAGGCTGCAAGGTCCTGCTTCATCTGCACGAGATCGAATACCAGATGATTGCAAAGCAGGAGAGGACAGGCCCCAAAATGGTTTGCTCTGATCCAGGCTAGCTGATGCACAGGACAGGATGCGTTCTTCTGGTCAGCTTAGACACACTGTATTTACATTTTTACAGGTAATAATTAATTTAACACCATCAGTCATTCATTTTCATAATTCTGTGTCTTTTATTTTCTCTTTTTTTATTTTCTGCAGCAAATGATGTGTGTATTTTGCAGGCAGAAGTTGGTATTTTAAATACTCATAATTCAGTTTTGAGAATTATGAACCTTTAATAAATCACATCATTTTGAGCAATGTTCAAATTCAGACATTCAACCTCATATTATTGAAAGTTAGTCTCCATTACACTGTGCAGTATATTCCAGGTAAATGTACTATGTATTGCCTGATTGACTTTAGCAAGTCTTTATGTTTAAAAATCAGGTCAGGAATACCTTAGACTAGATCTGTCTTTCTACATTGTTTTGTTGGGTGTTTTTTTTGTTGTTGTTGTTTTTAGGGTTTATTTTTCTTTTTTTTTTTTTTTTTTTTTTTTTAATTTGACCAGCAGAAACTTGGTGTCCTCATCTCAGTCAGCCTTATCATTATCCCTTGGACATTGAATCCTGCTGCTTCTTTTATGTTCTGTATTTGACTCTGCAACTTTTCTGGAGGGAAGGGCGGAGCAATGTCCCCTTAAATACTGAGCTATAACCTCGTGTTTATTGCAATCTCCTAGGAGCTGTGAATCCCCTAAGCAGAAGAAGGAAAAAAAGTTAGGTTTCCCACTTTGTAACCCAGAGCAATTGAATAAACAACGGGTGGAGGCAGCACCACTCCATATTTATGCGGAGACAGTGAGACAGTGAAACACATACCAAGAGAGTGTTGAATGTAATAATCAAAACCAACAGTGGCATACAATAGACCACCCAAAACACAGCTGTAACAGTTTTTCAGCTCTGCCATGGAAACAGTGAATAGAAACAACAAGTAGAATAGTTTTGAAAATAACATTTCTACATTTCAAAGTAGAATCTTTAACCTTGAACCAACTGGAATAGTAGTTAGAATCTTTTTGCAGATATAATTTTTGGTGCATGAGGTCAGATGTTCTAATAGCACTGGAGAGGCATAGACCCTAACAAAGTGATAGGTTAGAGTGCTGTGTAGGGGGTAGTTATGTCACAGAAGCTGCTTCAACTGGATATTTCCTGGTGTTTAAAGAATTGCATTCAGAGGTAATTGCTGTCAATACTTAATCAGAACAACCATTATTTTATAATATACAGATATTATTAAATTAAAAAATATGTATTTAAATAGTTTTGAAGTCTTTTCCATTTTCATTCTGCTCAAGAAATTATGATTTACCTGGTAGCAAAAACACTTTGTTCCAAATCTGTGAAATTATGACCAGAGCAATTTAGTAGAATTTCCCTAGCAGGCCTTTGGTGTGCCAGCCTTTAATGTGCCAACCTATAGATTTGGCAGATATGCACTAAGAAAAGGTCCAGTTAATCTGCACCCTGGAGTGATCATAGCTGAGATTTCCAGAGAACTTCTGCAAGACTGACCATGATCCTGTGGGGTGACTTGCGAGACTATCTCCTACTAACGTTGAGTGTCAGTTCTCAGGATTTTCTTATCACAGAGGAAGGTTCTTTAGTCCATGTGGGAATTTTGCCAGCCCTGTCATACAATATTCACTACACTTCACTACACAAAGCTACCCAAATAAGAAATTATCTATTTTCTCATGACCTCTTCTAGAAACTTTACCAGTATAATATACCTCTGAAATGGTATATATACACCTCTTTCTATACTGACAAATTCCTCTGCTATGTAACAGCGCATGAGTGCTTCCAGTTTTGTATATGCTCCAAAACATAGCAAGATTAAGGCTAAAATTTGCAAATTCCTCAAGTTTGGAGTGCCTCAGTGATTAGTTACTCAGCATTAAATACATAGACTTTGATTTTCCTGGGCTGTTGGTCATCTGCTGCTCCTTCAGATTTCATCTCCAATGAGAACTGTCAGTGCTTCAGATATCAGAAGCATATCCAAGAAATTATATTAAATCTTAATAAAATAAAGTTTTTCCCTTGTCCAGATTGAAGGAAATATTTGGAAGCATGTGGCAGAAGGACTATCATCATGGGAAATGACTGGGTCATGAAATCCTTTGCCACAAAGTGTAAAAGCCTGAGGTGCAAATTTCTTCTCTGAACCAAATGGTTTAAACCCAGATCTTTTCAGTACTGGTTGCATAGGGTGGTAGCATGCCCTTCTCTTATTAAAAAAAAACAAAAACAAAAACAAAAACAAAACCCAAAAACCAAAAACAAAATTAAAAAAAAAAAAAAAAAAAAATAAAAAAAACCAACAAACAACAACAACAAAAACCAAAACCACAAAATTCCCTGTTGAAGTGAGACTTTCCATCCAAAGCAAGGGTGAATCTAATTCTATTTTTTAAAGTTTTGGTATGGCAGCACTTTTTCTCTCCTACTCTACCGAAAATATTTGACAAAAATAATCAAAATCTAAACTAATTCTTACCCTAAGCTTGATAGATGAAAAAGTACTTTCAGAAGACAGTTATCACACAGAAAGAGAAACAAGTTCACTTAAGTTTTGGTGAGCCATATAACCACTAAAGACTATGTGCCATCTTCCTGCTGTCCTTTTGCTCTGCAAGAGCAGACCACTGCGTGCCTGTTGACTCTGGTAAGTCGGGCTTACTAGAGAAGGGCTCCTAATGCCAGCTTCATTTATTAAAAATCAACATTCCTTCCTTGGAAATCTCCCAGCCTCAGCCCCACGTGAGGTAGAGACTTGAGGGAAAACTAGACTGCAGAGAAGGATCTTGAATCCCAGCCTTAGTGGAGCTACTGTGACAACAGGCAGAGTTTAACAACTCAAGGGTGTTCAAGCTGTTTTCCACATTTGAAGACATTTAATGGTGTTCTAATGGAAAAAAAGGTAAAATTTTGGTATGTGATGTATGGCCTATGTGTAGCACTATGACATTTAGGGACAACAGTGCTGAAGAAAAGAAAAAATATATGGTAAGTTAGGCTTATTTCTCTAGTAATAGAAATCTATAGCAACAGGGACACAAAAAAGCACAACATTTATCCACAAATTTCAGATTTAATAAAAATGTAAGGGCTTTCCTTCCCCTGTAAGTAGAGGGAAAGAAAAAAAAAAGAAAAGAGGCAAACTTTCTCCTAAATTTGTGCTCTCTCACCACCACCATCTCAATCTCCAGTGTGCACACATAGCTCATGTCTGCCTCAGAACATAAATACACAGCAGTGCAACATAAGAATTAAAATTAACAGATGAATCTAAGGAGTGAAACCAGCTAACAAATGTATCTTGTTAGACTTCTGTCAGAGAACAAGATTTTTATCAGAAATGCTGTTTTTCAGAGGACACCAGGATAATTTCCTCCTAATAAATTTCCATCTTATTGAGAGCAGCTAAAGTTCTGCCAGTCAGAGGGAATCTCCCAAGGGTATGTCTTACGCAGCTCTCCTACCACTGGATTAGATGTATGGACACGTTTTAAAATACAGTGAGCCCAGAGTACCTCTGAAAGTGTGTTTAGGTATTAAAAACACACAAAAGTGGTAGAAGTTTGCCTCATTTTAAAAAAGATTCACTACTTTGTTTATTTCAGTCTTTTCCCCTGAATTCAGAGGAAATGAATGTGCATAATTCTACATTCCCTGGAAGGCAAAAGGCAAACATTGGTCCGAGTAGTTTGTGGTGGTGTTTTTTAATTTTCATGAATCAAAGCTTATTTTTTTTACTGCATCTTCTATAATTTTTTTATAAATCTCTTTCCTTTCCCTTTAAAAATATTTAGAGAAAAACGAACCATGTGTCATAGGGTATTAGCTGATTAGTTCATTCAAACAGTGCTAATTATAGGTTTAATTGCTTAAATGTGAAAGTCATTTATTTAAATTAGCTGCATCAAACATACAGTATGCTCAAAACCTGAAACATTTTGGTAGTGGGAACCAGGGTTATGTACTGTAAACAGAACATGCAAAATATAAGATGAGAAACAATGTGCCTCTATGTACTGATCGGCAAACTCATTTAAGCCCCAAACTCCCTCCTCCCCTGCCTCTGGGGTCAGAAAACAGCCTCATTTGAACAATGACTAATGGAATGCACTGAAATGTGTGAGGGTTGAAAGGAGAAATACTATTCAAGCCAACAAACTCATTTCATTTGTGATTTAGAGGGGCACTGCACCTTTCCCCTGAACTCCTCCTGAGAAAGAATGAATAGGCATCTCAAGGTTATGTAAAAATGGGTGTTTTGGGTGGAAAACTGTATTGGTTTTTAAAATAATAAATGAAGAAATAAATAAAGGTTTGTTATGTCATAAAAATACCGCAGGGAAAAGATGTTTACACCCCAACAAAAAGGTGGTCAGAGCTATAGTGGCTAGAGCAATGACAGAAAGACTATGTTTGTGAATTTAAAAATATGCTGTATTAAATACACAGCATGAGAACTATGATCAGAGTGCAAGAGCAGGGCTCAGCCTTTTAATAGGAGAAAAAATAAAGGAAGAAAAACAAGATTATGTTAAGGAACAGAAAACATTAGATAATTAACAAATTGAAGAATGCCTAGCTGCCAATCCCTCCATCTTCCTGTGTTGACAAAGGAATGCATATCTACATACACATTTATATTTTAAGAAATAATTTTTTTTAAAGGAACAAAGAGATTCAGAAGAGCTAGATTCCCGAGACATATCAGTTTTCATGTTCTGTAGCTCTCTTTGGTCTGTAATCAAGTTGTATCTGAATGTTATTGCTTTTTTCTAAACCTTCAAGTTGATATTAAGCCCCAGTTTTCTCAATAACATTATGGAAGTACAAACAGCAGCAGCAGCAAAGGCTGGGGGATGCAGAAAGCTCCTCTTAATTTAATAAGGGTTTTTTAACTGAACGCTATGCACCATTGACTATGCAGGAAAGCTATTTTTTGCTGCAAAATTTCCCAGCTCATGAATATCCTTGTATGCTTCTCTGTGCACAGCCTCTCTCTGTGCCCCCTTTTCCTGCTGAGAGGGTCATATGGCCACAGGAGAGCCTGACCCCCTGTTTACATTTCACTGTGCAGATTACACAGTGAAGAATAATACTACAGCTGGTTACTGCTTACAATTATTTAATTTAAAAAAAACCCAACCAACCACCACTTTAAAAGCTGAATTTATATAAATCCATCTGTCTCTCTGTCTTTCTCTTTCCCCACATGCGACTTGCTATTTATTTTTTACTTGTAAATTTGCTGTACTCATTCATTACAAGCTTCCTTTTGGATGGACTTTGTACTTTGGACTTTGTACTTTTGCTCCATGCGATGCAGAGCCTTAGGCTGAAAAAATTAGGAAGTTAAAAACATTGGGAAAACATTATTGTCATATTTTATATACAAAAAGTAAGGCAGAAAGAGGGTACAATCCTATCATGCAGCAGTCAGTGACAGAGGAAGAAATATGCTCCCATGCATAAGGCTGAGCCAACAGTTTCATCTCTAATTTTTAGAGACCCCTACCCTCCTGGCCCACAGAGAAGCAGGCTTGAGTATGGCTAGGGGAAAATGCAGTTAAACATAATAACACAAGCAAAAAAAAAAAAAAAAAAAAAAAAAAAAAAAAAAAGCAACAAAAAGACAGTATTTCAAATTTAGAAAGGAAGTCCTGGGTAGATTTTGCTGAGATTAAATCTAAATTGAGTGGATTTCCAGTGTGATCAGGGAACAGCATGTTGAGGGAGAGAGTTGGAGACATATCCTCAGGGGATTTATGTGGTTATACCTCCAGATGATCCCAGGGCAGTTGGAAAATGAGATACAAAGGGCTCTATTCTGCCCTCATTTGCACAGCACTTAACTCTGATTTTCATGCCGTTTAAACAAGAATGTCATGTAAAGTGTCTTGATCATTGAAAATGGTGCCAAATACGTATTCTCCCCTCAAGATTACTGCATGTAATTCAGATCATGGGATATTTACATCAGTCGAGCTGGCCTTTAGAAAAGAGGTACAGACATTAAAATAGAGGTTGTGAGGAAGCTAATCTGAATTGGCCTGTTTCTCAATTACTTAGCCAATATAACCATGTAAATTAATTTCTTTAGCAGTTTTACATTTGTATTTGCCAGAGCAAACTGGTATTTATATACTAGACATACTTCATATAAATTTCGAGGACACAAAAGAAATGCTCAGAATGCTATTGTTTAAGACTGTTATCTACTTTGATAACATACGTAGTTCTATAGTATTGCCAGAAAGATGAAGAAAAAGGAAGTGTCACGTCTTCCACATTATATGATATCATGGTAATATGTCTCCTCATATTTAGGTGTTTTAAAAGCTTAGGATTTCCCAGTTACAGAGAGTTATGTTGCCCTCTGGATAAAAGATGGAGAAATACATGGTAATACCGACTTTTAAAAGGAAAACTATTACACAATGTAATAAATACATGGTATGTTAGTCCCTAATTAGCTCTGCTGTTATATGCTATGAACAGGCCTGTTTTATCTTATTGCCACTGTTATAATCCTCAGCCACTGCAGTGACCATGGGACAGCCAGCTCATGGGTGTTATGGTATGTTATTATACTCACAGTCACATTTCAGTCATTGACTAATCTCCTTATTAAACACCATGAGTAAATCAAGGTGTGACACCAGCAGGTATGGTCCTACTCTGGATAGGGCTGTACTTTTAAAAAGCCCATTAGATTCTGTGAAGGCACATGCTACAGGCATTCTTGAAAATCACAGGCAACAATGAATGCAAAAGGCAAGAGACAGTCACAAGTCCCTTTTCCACCTTTTATTGACGCTTCCTCAGACCCAGTTGGTATTAAATTTAAGGTGCCAGGTAAAAGAGCCCAGCAAAAGAATCCTGCAAGTTCCCTTGTCCAGCTTTGTGCATTTGCATTACTGACCTTAGATACTCAGTTACTGACCTGAGGGATGGGCATTACGCTGAAGTTGGCTCAGGCTCAACTGGAAACATAGCAAAAGCCCTCATTTACAAAGTATGAATAAGAAGCAAAGTTTCAAGGCTCAAACTTGTGCTCAGAACATGAGGAGGAGCCTTTATTATTCAAGAAGCTCTTCAATACATACTTTAGTGCATTTCAGTTTATGACTAGATTTTTAAGTAGTTCATTGCATATTTGGATACCAGAATCATGTTCTGTTTGAGAAATAGAGGGGATAATGCAACAGAACTCAGAACTATGTGTTACAGCATCAGAGAAATATTTTTGTGCCCCTCTGTTTTCAATCTCTATGAGGTAATGCAGCAAATAGATTGCATGATGCATTATAAATTACGTAATCCATCATAGTAATCACCATCACTAACCAAATGATATAGAACATAACAAGAAATACTAGTAAATATTCAGTGAAAGCCAACTTTGGAATTATGAGTCAGCCTATTCTAGGAGTTAGTCCTAAAAGAAGAGAAAAAAGTATCATGTAGCCTACCTATAATCAAAACTAAACACAGCATTTCTATTACATAAGGTCTAAAATTGAACAGCAAATGATCTATTTTTTTACACAATTTTGAGCAGTGTGCATACTTAAGAAACTAAAAACATGTTTGAAATAGTTTATAGACAGGTGTAAAAAAGGAAAAATGACTACAGTGTTTATTCAGTATGTAGTCTATGGGATGAACTTTGTGGGAATGTTCAGTGAACATCCTTTGTTCCTAAGAATTTTCAGTGCTCTTCAGACTATAAAAACACAGATATGTGTAAAAGTAAAAATAATGCCCACTGAGAAGGGATCAGTGGTATTTTCTTCACCAATCTCAATTAATTTTCAATTTGGATTTGCTGTGAGTTCTGTGGGAAAGATTAGGGGGATTCTGGCTGCAGTGCTTTTCCCTGCAAGACACCTCTCTGTGTGCTAGAAAATGACCAAAGGGTGGGGTAAGTTTGGAGTGAACAGTCTTTTCCAAATATTGTCTAAGAATTTTGTAAAGATAACATATATCTCAATTTTTAAAAGCTTTTTATTTTATAGAATTAGAAAAGTTGGTAAAAACCAAGGCTAGCAAGAGAACCTAGTAGTACTTTCTTAGTCAGTGAGTACTGACTTGATTTTTATATCTCTAAACATTATTCACTTTACTGACATCAAAGAAGGCTCATACCCTTAATACAATATGAAGAAAAAAGGTATCTGGTTGCACTGGTCTCATGTTTCATTGTACATCACATCACAGGCTGCTGCACTGATAGAAGAAATCACATACCCTCTACAAAAGAGAGAAGATAAATGTATATATAACAGTCTGTGGAAGTTCTATAAATGCACGTCAGGTGCTGACTGCATTTTGCTGGCCCATACATGCCACTCTGACAGCAAAGGCACAAAGTCATGCAACTTTAGCAAAGACAATAGAGAATACAGGATTTAAAGTTGCCATTAGGGAGCACAAGTGAATAAGGAGTAGTGCTTCTGATGGGATTCCTCTTTGAATTTTTAAAGCATGATAAGGTAACCAGAGTAACAGCTGTTCTCTTCAGCCACACTGAGCACAGGTAGAGTGGTCATTCCTAAAAATATAGAATCCTAGAATCATTAATAGCATGCCTAAGTTAATTCTTATTTCAAATTCTTGCAAAAGGAAAAAAAAAAAAAAAAACAAACAATTGAACATTAAAATAACTCTTGCCACTAAACAGAATTGCACCATGATAAGACTGTTGCTGTCACCAGAAAAACACAGTTTTTTGCTCCCATAGTAGTGTTATAGAAGTGCATTTCTGCACCTGTATAATCCTTTGGGCTGAGAGAAACACTAACCTTTCTGCTTCTGCCTGCAGCCGGGGCTGCAGGGGGGGTTTCAAACAGCCAGCTTCAGACAACCAAAGGCTACTCCATTTAGCTTTTTAGAAAACTGCATAAGACTTTAATATGTACATTTTCCCTCTCAAGATGGGACAGAAAACATGGACAGGAGATAATTGTTTACATCTAAAATTTGCCTGTAATGATAGGAAGTGGAGGGGTGTGGGACATGCACACACCCATGATGAAAAGGGAGATGAGGTTTTTTTCCTCTAAATGGGACACAAGCCACACATTAATTAGATAAAATCTTAGGTATTGTGATTGTTTTGGTTATGTATGTAGATATATATAGATAGATATATATGATAACCAGCACTCCCTTCTAACCCTAACAATTCTGTGATTTTGTGATATATTTAATTGAACAGGGGACATTAGAAGCCATATCACTACTTAAGGCCTCTGTGTTCCTGTAAATACAACTAAAAGCATGATCCCAGGGTTATGCAATATATTTCAAGCACGCCAGGTGCATATGTGCTATTTCAAAAATTCTATGAGTTTTATTGCTGGGTATAACCTTTCACAAACACTGGACAAACCTGTGTATGTAAGTAGCAGCACCTCAGTGGAATTGGCAGATTTCAGCTAATTTAATAGTGTAACTTGATAAGTCTTTTCTATTTAATGTGTTGTGAAAAAATCTAAACACAGTTAAGATTTTTATTCTATGGCTTTCATTTTGCCTTTCTTCCAATGTTTTCAGTAGCATGAGCACTGAGAGCTGAACAAAACCCACTATGTGATGTTTAAAGCAGTTACCATTTTCCAGAACTGTTCTTTAGGAGGTGGTAGAGATTGAGAGATTTTTTTCAAAATTAAGAGTCCAAGATTTATGGGCAATTTGAGTGATACCTGAAAAATCAAAAGGAATGAGAAGGAGAGAAAGAAAAAATGGTGTTGTATTCAAAGGAAAAAATAAAAGCTTTTGTTGTCAAATTCTTATTACCTGGATTTAGTACTTTTGATTATTTATTAGAACAAATACCTTAACTTGTTCTTCTCAGTCTTGAAATACAGTTGGAAAAAGACTAGGTCAGGCTATCAGCTTGACCATGAGTCCCTGATGAGGTAGCAAGTGAAATAAATGTCATGTTCCTTGAGTGTTACACTCAGATACCTGAAATTTTGCCACTAGCAGGGAGTGGCATGGCATACTAGTTAAAACATAGGTCTTACAACCTGAGTACAAAGGTGAAATAAATATGTTACAAAATCCAAGGGAATATGGACACAAGGTTCAGGCTGCTTGTACCTCCCATCTCCCTGTTTCATCTCCAACTGCTCATCCAAATTGAAAGGAGTCTGGGCTGGCAGCTGACTTCAAGGCTAGACCTTTTTCTGCCAAAAGTAACCTAGAGCTGCTCTAATATCTTACAGAGGTTTCTATGGAACAGTCAGTGCTGTCTTGCTATGCATGGAGAAGCAAAGTCATACAGGAAGCACCATCAGTAATACTGTGTCCCCATGGGAAAAGCTTGTGCTTTGCTTGGTAGAGTTTCAGAGTTGTGGTCACTGTTGCTTTTGACATATGTATATTGTTAAATATTTACATTAGAGAGGATAGGGTCAAAGAAGAGTGCCTCGCAACTGGAGCAGAAGGCAGTGAGGCCTGTGGGGATTTTTTAAATTTCCGGAGTTCATTCCAGTGTGAGATCAGCCCTGGAGAAAGTTATCCCTTCCACAGGCATGAGATTCCCTCTTAATATAGAGCACTCCATTTTTCATAGAAGTGTAGTGAGCAACAAATCCCTTCCACATCTCTTTATATATCTTGGGCAAGGCAATGAAGTATGCCTTTGTTGGTGTATAAGGCAATGAGGTACACAGCTGAATCTAAGCAGCAGCTCCCTGATTCTGATGTAAAATCTAAGGGGAAGCCAATGAAAGCATCTGAGGACATTTCTTACGTGCTCGCAGTCAGTTGCCTTGTTGAAAATACAATTTTTTAAAAAGCCTCTGTTCTCCAAGGCTCATACGTGTTGAAGACAACATAATAGGTTTCCTACATGTTCAAAATTCATACAAGAATGTACAAGTATCTGAGTGTGGATTCTCAGCAGGAGACAACAGTGAGAATTCAATGCATAAACTGCATTCTGGGAGTTCAGCATCTGCAAGGGATTCAATATTAGTGCCCACCTGCAGCCCAAGCTCACCAGGTCTGTGATGCACACATTGATGCCCACAGGAAAGTAGAGACGACGCGGGTGTAGATGATGGGTGTGGGGCTGGCACGGCAGAAGTACGACACCCTGCCTAGTCCACCCTGTGGATCTGGGCTGTTTTCTGCCCTCCTGGGAGGCAGGTGAAACAGAGCACCTTGGGAAAATATCACATCATAAAAGCAAATCTACATTTGCATTTCTTTCAAAAATGCATGCATGACATTCTCTTTCAAAATTACAGGTTTAGTAGTGTGGAATAGATGCCTTCAGGATGCTATTATGGCTTGGCCAAAGTTACTGATAATCACTCACCCAGCAGGACCCCACTCTTGCTACAAATGAATCACTTCCAACATTCTGCTTTTGTCCTTCTTTCCCATGTAATTATTCCTGAAAATAATCTCTCATCAAATAGGTAAAACCTGAGCAGGGCCACTCAAATTCCATGAAAATGAATATAACATTTTCTGAAACAAACTATTTCCCCATTTTTTCATGCTTCAATTTTCAACTTTTCTTCAAATTCATATTCCATACCCAGTGCATTTTAAATCAAAGACTTTATATTTAATAGATTATCTCTAGCAATATTGTTATTTGTTCAAAAGTTGTCAAAAACTTACTTAGCTATTTCTTCAGGAAGAAAAACTAAAGTTTATTTCTTTTAAGACAGAAAAACTCCAGGAATTTTAAACCATGCTTCTTATTTCATACTCATGCTGCACAGTGTACACCTCTTTTGGTAGTATTTTAAGTGTAAACATCTAATTTTAACCAAGTTTAAATAATTTATTTTATTTCACATCCATATATTTGAATTTAAATATAAAATATTGAATTTTCATTTACTCAGTGTCAAGAGGGAATATGGACAGTGTATGAACTGCTTGTAGTTTCATCCTAGTGAGGAATCATCAAAAATCCCCTAATTTCAGATTTTTTAGAGAACATTTCTTGTGAAGAGTTGAAGCTGATAAATTTACATAGGATCCCAGAAACTAGCACAGAGAAGAGAGTTCATCTGCAATATATAAAATAATGCTAAAAACCAGTTACATGCGAACAATTTATTACTTATCCCCGTGTTTGGGCAAATAAACTCAGCTGCATTTCACTTGTGAAGTGCAGAGTGTAATTTGTATTAAGCACAGCTTCATGCCTAGTTGGTGTAGAGCAAATGCCTTGCAGTGGTGCAATCTGACAGTGTTACAGCACAAACAACACAGACAAATACGCTCCAAGCAGTTGCTCTCTTTTTCTGTCAGTTTTAGAAATGCATTTTATGGCAGTAGCAACAACTGTCTATTTCTTTTAGCTTATTGAAATAATGTATTACTGGCTAATTACGGAAGAGATACTTACAATCTTGAGATATAGTTTATGAAACATTTTCATTAACTGTTCAGTATAGTTAAAATTTTAGTACTCCTGATACAGTACCAAATAGGCTTAAACAACTGTGACAGCTGGAAAGAGGCAGACGTATTTTGTTTGACTGTCTTGCAAGCTTCAATTAAATATCTGCAGTTAAGGCACTCTCATAAAAAGTCATAAATTTCTTCTATGGTAAAAAATGGAGCCAAAATAATGTCATTTTTTTAGAAGAAGTTGCAGGAATGTTTAGACTAATTAAAAACACCCACTCTTTTATAGGTACAGGGATTGTGGTAGGTGGTGTGGAGGCTGGGAGACAGGAAATAGCCTCTCATGTGCACACAACATAAAATCAACATAGACACACCGCAAACCTGCTACTACAAATCCTAGCTACAGAGAAACTTACATGTTGACATCAGTGCCACAGGTATATCTCAAAGCCTTTAATGAAACCCTATGTGCAGTCCACTGTGTTGGAACAAACAAGAAGATGGGTGCCAATTCCTGTGGGGAAGTGGATTAAGCTGGAACAGTTACAGGAATTCTTGCTCTGTACTCTGTGTCCCACATCTCTCAGTAGTTGGTGTCCCCAGAGCCAGGGCACACAGAATGTTCCATGATCTTCAACCAACTTTTTAATCTGAACCATAATAGAAGAATTTTTTAAATAAATCTTTCCCCACAACTAGATAAAAGCAGCCAACATGGAGGCTAATACTGGAATTAAAATAGGTTTAAACCTGTGAAAGATAGCTGTTTTTGCTTGTGCCAAAAGGATTTTGCTTTTCTTGATGCTTCATCTTCTGAAGAGAACTGTAAATTCTCTGTGCTTACATAACCAGTGAAAACTGGTTTGGAACACCTAGATTAAGAAGCTTGGATATCATAAGAGATTGATAAATTATCCTTAGGCCCAAGAACAAATTTGGTGGTTTAGGTTTGTGTTTGACAAGTCCGGACAGCAGGAACTGTTACAAGGTGGAAACTGCCTACTTTTCTTCCTGTACCTAAACTGGTAAAGTTTTCTTACTTTATATAACTCATGAGAAATTTGTTTGCAGAGCAAACATTTTAAATTTTAGCTCCATGTCTTTGCTAACGCTTGTCTTTGCTGAAGTTTCTGCTGGTCAGGTGGAATGGGGGAGAATGGTATTCTTAGTAAATAATAAACTTGCTGCAGAATGCACTGCCGTAGGGAAGCAAATAGCTCACAAAGATCAGAGAAAAATGTTTGTGTCTAAAACTGTTGATTATTCATTTTCAAAATAGTTCTTTTGCTTTGACATGTCTTTAAAAAGGAGTTAAACAATTCAAAAGTAAATGAAGTGTTTTATCCTAGGTTCATCCGTCAATTTTAATTATATGTTTTCCCAAAAGCAGACAAATTCTTTTTTGAATTCTGGAACAGACCTCAGTTACTTTCCCAGCCCAGTTAAAATCTTACAGTCATTTCCATTGAGAAGAAATCTATCAGCCCAACTAAGAGTGCAAAGGAAATCTATAACTAGACTGCAAAAGAGGATGTAGACAAATAACTGTATGTTTTCCCAACGCTTTAGTGTTGCCACTAGAGGTATCAAGCACAAGACAAGAAATCAAAGAGAATGGAGCATGGATCACAGTAACTTACTGAGGAAAGACATCCCTCATTCATCTCTGGCATAAAAGACCAACCAAAACGGAGCATTCAAAGATATGAATCGGGAGATTTGTAGGAAGACAGCAAAATGCCAAATACATTCTGTTGTAAAAGAAGCGACACTCATCCACTAGTAAATTCCCAACATGTCATTCTTAATTTGCCACATAGTTTTCTATTACATGTATGTCAGGCCTCTTTCACTGATACATAGACAAAAGTACTATTAAATGCAGAAGGTGTGGATTTGAAATTCAATTTCTATTGCTGCAGTTTACCTACTCAATTGTGCTTGGGGAACTTTATTATTAAAATATTACCTTCAAGCTCAAGGTTGCTGTAAGGTTTCCAAAATCTTAGAACTTGTCAAAAACTCTATTGTGCATCTTTTTAGGATTCTCTTTGGCAAGCATCAATACAAAGTTAACCTAATTTCACTTTGTACACACATCTTCTGTAGAATAAAATCAAACCTGCAGTGGCCAAAGGGTCGTGAGTAACTTGAGAGAGTCAGCTCTAAAATACATGATGGCAATGAAAATAAAAGTATTAAAACTGTATAATGAAAGGATGTTGTTAAATGTCCATTAGATTTAGGAGTGTTTACTTTCATTATGTCTCTGATACCGGTTTAAAATGGCCAAATCCAGATGTAGAGGCATATGCCTTCAAGAGAATTCTCTGTCTTCAGAGAATTTGCTAATGGGAAAGCTTTAAGAGCCATTGAGTTAGTCCTTGGATTTGGAATTGATACATCTGCCCTTTGCATCTTTAAGATGCTGCACAAACTACCTTAATTACTAAATAAAACAGTTCAGATCTCAGAGGAGAAGTACTATGTATTTGGCAAGAAGAAAGGGAATCTTATGAAGCAATCCAAATGCCTTCAGGTACTGCAAGTACAATCACCAGTGAGATATGTGCATGCAATTCAGAGCATATTTGGGCCCATTTGATGCAATTAAGTTTTTATCCCTAATAGATCAGTAGAGGGAAAAAAAAAAAAAAAAAGGGCTGCACAAATATGCAGAATGATATAGAACCTCTCCATCTGCCCCAAAATGAATTGAACTATGGTTAGTCAAGCATAGTCTATTCTACTTCCCCAACATAGCATGATACTAGAAAATTATCATGGCCAGAATATTTCTCAACAAACTTTCACAAACTATGGCAAAATACATTGTCATGAACTTGAACACTTCATATACACTGTTAAAACTATCAGTGGAGTAAAAAGCCCATAACTACTTTCTGAAGGAGTCCAGTAAAGAAGGATGACAATGAGCCATGATGGATTCTTTTGTAGCAGGTACTTTCAGGCCTCCCCTGTGAAGACAGATGCCTTAAAAGAAGCAGACTGCAAAGTCCTCCTGCTCAGGAGTTCTGTAGATCAACAAACAAGTGTTCATGAGAAATACTGTGACATCAGTGATGAAGGCAACAAATGTACCTAATAATAACAGAGTCCAGCCAAGCAGTAATACTGTTGTGTGTTTATGGGAAAACAATCAGAAATTCAAGCTTTGCCACCTCTTACTGGGGGTTACTTATCCCAATGTGAAGAATGTAAAATGGCACAAAGCCACAAGGCTTTCTTTCTACCTGCCTTTTCTACAGAAAGTGAATGGGAGACAAATGTCTGTTTAATCATAAAATGAGCTTCAGCAAAGCAAATGAACTTAGGTATTTCAAAAGCAAGAGAAGTCTAAATTGACTCCTAAACTCCTTATACTCAGGACAGTCGCGTGCTTTTCTTTATTCCAGAAGATCCCTTTTTAATTCCTCATTGCTGTCAGTTTCCTTTTATCTCAGGAGTGAAGCTGTGACAGGGCGTGGGAGCCGTGCAACTGGAGGTTGTGCAGGCACGATTGCTGCAGGCACACCCAAATACCCATGGCCACTGGAACAGCCTCATGGTCACCTGGCCACTGCAGGCACAGAGGCATCCATGTACCTTCCCTCTGGATGTTGAGCAGCAACATTCTAAAGCAGCCAAATCTTGCTTTCCCCCTCAATCTCGCTTTCTTCCTCTCCCCAGAATTGGTAAGGAATGTGCAGTATCTGTTTTTAAAAGGCAAATTTACCTAGGTTTTTTTTTTAGCCTTGGGGCTTTCTTAAAAAGATGAAGAGAAAAACCATCATACATTACTAAAGAGACCATTTAATGTCTAAAGTAAATCTTTCCTCTGTTCTTATTATGCCAGTTTGTTTGTTGGCCTGAAAAGTCGCCAAGCTGTGTGACAAAGGAAGATGAAGCACAGTCGGGTCTGCAGGGACAGCCAGCACATGGCAACATGATGCTGTTGAGGAAAGGGAGCATGCAAGGGCAGGATTTTCTTTTTTTAGGTCGGTATCTGGAACCTCATTTATCCTAAGGTAGGCTGGTTTGTTTGCTTGTTTATTTATTGAATGCATCTCAGTCTAGTGAAAAACCACCATGATGCTCCCAAAGCTGCCCCTCTGGGTTCTGCAGGAATCCATCCTGGCAGACAGATCTGCAGACTTGGAGGAAGTTCAAGTATTTTCCAGTATATCAACAAATATGACAAGAAATCCCACTATATTCTGAGGGATGCCATAATAATAAGTGAGGAAGAAAGTAGTAACATTAGATAATTCCCACAGAAGACTAACTCTTTGATCTCCAGCATTTACATGCATGCCTTTACGCTTGGTACATTGTAAGCATTTGATTTCTTACCAATAAAATACAGCTACAAACTCCTCTTGAATGTTCCAGAAATAAAATTCTCCTTGATCCAGTTACATGCCTTCTAAGCAGTGAGGGAGAAACTGAGGCCTCAGATGACCATGATGAGTAAATGAACAAGTTATCATATAAATGCCAAGAACTAATAATGTCTATTTAGTTTAGCTGCTTCTAAATATTAAATCAATTATGGTTCTGCTTTTTCTACAAGAGTCGGTGCATTATCACAATTTTAATTCTTTATCTCCCAACACATAGGCAAGCCTGATACCAGGGCTTGTGTCAATAGGGAGCGTTAATAAAAACATTTTCATAGCCCCATTTTTGTCTCTGGTGGTAACTAAAGCTAATTTTGCAAACAAATTTTGCATCAATTCATGTGAATAAAATCCATACACCCATGTGTCCTTGACCTCCCTAGGCCTAGAACCTTTTGATTTTATTCTGTCTTGGAAACATTCACATACTTGAGCAAATGTGAAATAATGAGCTATGACCTCTCGCGATACTGCTTGTCTGGTTACATCAGTGAATTTTCAGCAAGGGAGCTATTTCAATGGGTGTCAGTGTAAAGGAAATGACTCACTAGGCTGGCTTATAGCTGCTTGTAACTACATATACTGTTAACTAAATCCTAAATAAATAACAATAAATAATGGAAAATAAATCATGTCTCATAGCTAGCATTAAAATCCAGTACATGCATTATTAAAATTAAATGGATGAAAATAGTCAAAAATGTCTGAGGAACTTTTTTTTTAATGAAAGAACTGAAATTTTTGATGACTATCAAGAAGAGAGAGGACGAAACAAAGAGAGAGGAAAACCTAAAAGGAAGATGTTTTCCAGGCTGTAGTGCCAGAGTCATTCTTTCACAGGCTTTACATCATGGAAAGCTCAGATTCAGATGCTGAAAATGTATATCTCCAAAATACACCCATCACATTTCAAGATTTCAAGCAGGGTTTATTCATGGCTGGGAGCAGCAGTGGTAAAAGGAAGCAGTTGAAGCCAGGACACATTCCTGGGACATTATAATGCATATTATGCATTGTCTCAGCTTGACTGTGAACAACGCACTTGAAAATGAACATCAGCTAATTAGTTGCATACCATAGAGGAAGCTTGAGCCTATTTCATTTACTGCACAAACGATTTCAGACTTTGTTCTTCAGCTTAGAAGATGCATAGCCCTCCACTGCTTTCTTGGATGTGGAATTTTACATGTGACATGGCAATGCAATCTGGAAGAAAACAGAAACCCTGGAAAGCCACAGTCATAAAAATAGAGATAGGGGAATTTTAGCTTCCTTTCTGCTCAAGCAAGTGTTTGAGAAACTGAAATCTGGATCTCACTAAAGAAGTTTGCATCCACACCACAAATGGCACTGCAATGTAGATATACCCTAGGCAGCTGAAAAAAAAAAAAAAAAAAAAAAGGCAGCTCACTCTAGTGCCACACACTATTTAATTATAACATCGTGCAGCTTAGCTGCTCATCCATATGGATACTCCACACTGAATTCTGTGCTGCTGTGGGTACTCACTCTGAGCAACTTCACTTAAAACCCATTTAGTACCTTTACATTGCAGTGAAGTCTGCAATAGATGTATCTTCAGCTTGTGCTTTTCTATGCTATACTCCTGTCAACCCCATGCAAATGATATCACCACTTTTGAAATGTAAGTACTCCAGTGTCCCCTCTGACAGACTAAAAAAGTCCAAATTTGAAGTCTAAGATGGTGAGGGCAACAGCAGTCTTCTGCTAGCTCTGTGCAATAGCTCACCTAAGAGGCAACTGGCTACTGGGAAGCTCTGTGAGCATTACAATATCAATATAATGAAATGACAAGGTTCTGCCATTTCTCATCTTTGTCACTAATTGCATGCTTTTACAGCTCTCTCTGAGCCTAAAACTCTCTAAACACCAGAAATGTGAAAGTTTTAGAAGATGACCAACAGCCTGAGAAAAGTTGGAGTTACAGACTGGGAAGACATAAAATGGAAATAACATGTGACTGCAAGAGAGGCCTTTTTTAGTTACCCTTACCACTACCATTCAACTTCAGCAAAGTGTACAGTGACATTAAGCTCAGTGGACACAAGCTAACTGGTTATTAGCAAGGCTGAGCCAAAAACCTCCACATTCTTTGGCCACCCTGTGGTGAACACCTAGACAACTTATCTCACTCCTAAAGAAGAAATAAAAATGTCTCTCCACACCCTAGAGTGTAAGGTGTGTACCAAAATTTGGCTACTAAAGCAGGTCTCTTGCTCTCACATGCACACTCAGAGCTTTTGAATAAATGGTGCTGATCATCACAGTAATTGCATCAAAAGACCCAGCATTTGAGTCCTTTCATGATTTCAGATGTTTAGGAAGTGATACAACCAACAAAAGCAGTTCAACAAGGCCAGTGTGTGACTATGTCATATTAGCACTTCAAGCACATGACAGCATTAGCTTCATAGAGGATCTTTTGACTTTGCCGTTGAAATTTCTCTTATTTTTGCCATTTCATTCATGGACTAACAATACAAGACTTAAAATCAGGAAAAAGAATTAACTATTGCTGAAATTTGACTACATGGACCAAATATGACCACCACATTTATGTCACTGATCATCATCTATGAAAAGGTGGAACTAAGTCATAAATGTTACTGACAGCTGCGGCAGTGTATTTAGGGAAGAGGGCTTCCAAATAGAGTGAGATGCCTCCTTTGCTGAAGTGAGTTCCCATCCAATTCTTGGGTAAACTCCTTGGAAAATTATGCTGCTTTTGCCTCAAAAGGAGCTTTCTGTCAAATCAGGATGGTGTTTCCTCACGAGTACCTGTACAACAAATAAAGTGTAAGCTGTTTCTAGCTTTACATGTAATTTATGTATTTGATGGGGAAAAAATGCTTATATTTAATGGATTTCAAAATTCTCTTCCTACTCCTAAAACTATGGCACAGTTTGACATCAGAGCTATGTCACTATTTTTTCCCCTCAGGAATAACAATACATTGTAGTTGTCTGTCTGATTTTTTTTGTAGTTCTCTAAAATAAAAGCTTTCAAAGATAGAAAATAACCTTTGATTTCTCTCCCTTTGCTAAATGCTCTCAGTTTTGTTGTCATGAGAACATAAACACTAAATCCCCTAGAGTGAACCTTCCTTCTAACTTTTTTGATACGTAGATTGGGTATTTCTTATTCTATAATTTAATTTCTGAAACAGTTTGTTAAATTTTCCTCCAAAGGAATGTTTTTATTGATTGCTTATATGGCTGTGAAACATATTTTCTGTATTATAAAAATGTTTGCATTTTGTCTTTGTAAGTTCAGAGGTAGAACTCTAGTAACAGAATTTTATTTTTTCTTCCATCTAATTTCTATATTAAGGCTCTCCTAACCTTTAAGGCAAGCAGTTTCAAATCAATTAGGTTTTTTTTCAAGAGGGACGCTATGAAAGACTTGAGATTTCAAGTTAAATTCTATTTACTCCTTCAATAACATTGACACATTTACAACTGATCAGCTCGGAAAGGTCTGGACAGAGAGAACTGAGTATTGTAATTGAGAGTCTGAACCAGAAAAAATAAATTAGAGACACTGTATAAGAATACTGATAACTTCTAATGATGATTTAGCTGTTGTAGTAGTGTTGTAGTGTACATGAGAAATAACGCATAAATATCTAATAGAGTTCAAAAGTGATAGAAATAGAACACAATATTATCTGTTACATACTAAGGGAATGAGAGAACTGGAAAGTAAAATATTGAGTATTTTTCTGTATTGTTTATGTTGGATAGGAAGTTAGGAAAGGTCTCAAGAAGAATTTTTCCCATATAAAGAAGTCTTGAGGATTTCAGCATTTTATGGTTGCCTGTGACTTTGTAATAACTAGAGACTAACACTACTGATATTCATTAAGGAAAATTCAAATAAGTTTCCTGGGGGTAAGGAATGAAGGATTGGACTCATGATGAATCTTTTGAAAAAGTCCTGACAAAAAAGCAGTTCATGTTGATAAGCTGTGATTTTTTCTTCCTCTGTAATTATGTCCAGCAGAACATACCTTATTTGAGATTTGCACACGCATACATGTCATCAGAACTTGGCTTAATACTCTTACTAAATCTTCTCTAAGGAGAAGACAAACAAAAAGTGAAAAAGCAACACTTTTGAAATGTTTCTTTGTCAGTTATACAACAACTTTGATTAAATCAGTTATTTTCAGAGTGAGAGACAAAGTTAAGGATTCAGTGGGTGAGATCCAAAATGACAACGGTCACACCTCCACAACTGAGGAATAAGTCAGGCAAACCAGAGCAGTGAAGTCTTCAGCTGGTCCCCAAGATGTAAACCAGAAGACAAACCATCTGTTGCATACCTGTTGAGAACTCCAAAGGCACTGCCAGGGTGTACAGCGGTGCTAGACAAGCAAAATCTCAGCTTGAATTGAAATTGTCCAGAGATGTCAAAAACCATAAGAAAGGGTTCTTCAGGTACATAAACAACAATCAGAAACAGAAGGAAAATACACTGTTGAACAGGAGAGATGAATTAATTTTACCAACCATGCTGAAATGGCAGAAGTTCTTAAAGCTTTCTTCACCTCTCTCTTTGCCAGCACTGTTGAGCCTCAGGCCTTGGGAACATAAATCCATGTCGGTGCAAACATAGAGCCACAATCAGTGAAGGAAGGCTTGGTGTGAACTGTTACAAGGGCTTGACCTCTAGACATTGCTGGTCCCTGACAATATTCACCTGAGGTGCAGCAGAGCTGGCTGGTGCTGTCCTGAGGCCCTTCTCAGTCAGTGGGAGCCACTTGACAAGCATTACAAGAGCAATATGCATAATTCTATACATTCTGCTCATGAATGGAAGGGAAGATTGATCCAGACCTGGGTGTTCAACAACAGTTTCAGGTAATCTTAGATGAGCATACAGAAGTCTGTGGTATCCTCTAGGACAGACAGATTTTCAGAAGAATTGTTTACTTCAGGATTAGACTTTGATAGCACAATATTCTATAAAAGTAAAAATCCATAGCATGCACATCTGACCCATATAAAGTCAGGAAAAAAAAAAAAAAAAAAACTAAACCAAAACCCAGAAGAAATCAGAAATAGAGCAGGGATTTAAAAAATATTTTTCCACCAAGCAAACGCAGAAAATCACTGGAGACATGAAGTGCATTTGAGCCACCTCCAAGTACAAGTTGCCTTTATAATAATTTAAAAAAAATAAAAACTTGTTTTGTGGTAGGAATGAGGGCTCCCTCGTGAGAGTTTTAAAGACATGAAGACATTAGAAACATTTGCAGCCACTTCATTGATTTTTAAAAGAAACCTAAACAATGCAATTCTGTTAGCTAATTAAAATGGTTCTCTCCAGTTGCACTGAATTTCTTTTGGAGGATCATTACTTTCCTTGCAGCAAATTTTGGTACTCTTTTTTAAGGTTTCAGATAAATGGAAGGAAAGCTGAGGGGAGACAATAAAGCCATACAGTAACACCAGATACACAGGAGCACAGACCTTTTGGTATGGCTGGTTAAAGCAAATAGCACCGATTGAGCCAGGACTTGAATGCTTTCTGATTAAAAAGTCTTATAGTCTAGTATTTCCAGAAAGAATAATATCATAAACTATACAAATAAAGGAAGTGATATTTATCTTTCTTCTTATGTCACATATTATAAAGAAATAGTTATGAAGGACAAAGTTTACTGTTCCTCTTACCCACTCGACAGCGGACAGCTTCTGACCCTGTCATCATACAGTACTTGTTAGTGTTATTTCTTACTGGTATTCCCTAGGCACAAATGTGATTAGAAAGACTTCTCAAAGGTCACTGGGCAGAACATCTATTATCTGTCCTAAGACATGAATTACAGAAAAATAGAGCAGCAAAAAAGATGACTGACCCAGTGACTAAGCAGAAGTACAGGACTTTGCAGACCTGACCTCCAGACCCTTCTCTCCTCTGGCAAGACAGGCAGATGGACATAAATGTCTTCAGTAAGTTTTCAACATGCCTAGGCATTTCTGCTTTTTTTCTAATCCCATTTGATATTCCTCTGCTTTCTCAAGTGTCTAGACATCTCTGAAAACCTGTTACCTAGTCTCCTGAAGGGATAGTGTTACTACCTTATTTAGGTGCTCAGTCTCCTGAACAATCTTTTCAGAGACCAGGCTACAAGCCAGCCAGGCTAAGTTAACAGCCTGACCTTTTTTATAGCCCATACTGGAATCAAAGGCAACAAAGTGAGGACTAACTTAGACAATTAAAGCTGGATGGTATGAATTACATTCAGTTTTCAAAATGTAGCTAATGTACTCACTTATTCAGAGAGGCCTGGGGCAGATTCACACATTAAAGGATATGAAACTCGTATATTATGGTAATGGGAACTATGAAAATAGATGAAGATAAATAAACTACATTTGAAGAGTGCACCCCATGAATCTCCTGAACATAAAGGCAATTATTATATTACAATATTTTAAAAAATATATTTAAAAGTTAAACTTATAAATAGCATCAAAAATTCCGGTATTTTAGGTTATTGAGATGAGAACCATAGATTGGAACTGAATTAATTAATACAATAACAATCAGAAGAATCAAATTTCTGTTATTTCTAAGCACTGGGGCTGAACAAATAAACTCATTTATAGTTACACCATTCCCCAGTGCTCCCTCATTTCATGCAGAGTTATTCATGAGTCTCTACCATGCACTCCTGGGTCAAGCTCTGCTAAGGTATGTGTAGAGACAAGGAGTGTGTGTCCACACCTCTGCCAACACTCATCCACCAACCAGATAATCTTCCTACTGGTAATGGACAGTTGACTATAATTGCTCAGGTTTTTATAAGTTATAAACGAGAGACAGCTAAAATGAGACAAAGGGAACATCTCAGATGGAATCAGATGTGACCTTTTCAAAATGAGGAGCATTTCAGTGATTTTAATTAGAAGCCTAGGAACAAGAGTTAAGTAAACTTGAAGATGTCTGCTCTTTCAACTGAGCCTGGTGGGCTGGTAGGAAACTTTGTCTGCCTGCTTTACAGCACATAGGTTTTATAGCCTCTCACTCCATTAAAAAAAAAAATAAATTAGAAGCCCCAAGGCAGCCACATATTTAGAAGCTAAATGAAAACCCAACCTGTCTACCTCTAAAGCATTTAAAGGGAAATGTATTTGGGTTTACAAACCAGGAATGAAAGCATAGCAGAATGAATTAAAACATTGTGACTTTTCTGTAATCTACATTGCTGCTCATGGCACAAGTCTGAAGATTCGAAATTCATTCAGTGTTTCTTAATATTTCATAGAAATTAAGAATCTCAGTGCTAACAAAATTAACATTGTGAACAAACATATCTCATTACAATGTGTAACCATGTAAAACCACAATGGACCATTCCAGGGGAATCAAAACCAATTAGTTTTATCAGAAAATCTACCAGACTACAAAACAGAGAGGCCTGTGAACTTCTGCAACTGCTTCAGAGATTAAAGAAACTGCAACACAGCATGGGGACAAGAGATAAAGTGAGTGGGTTCAGAAAGACTCCAAGGGAACTGAGAAGTTAATGCCCAGTTTCAAAACATACCAAAGTTTAGAAATTACTTTCTAAGCAATTTTAGGCTGTTTCTCTTTTTAGAATTGTAATCATGCTCCCAATGCATAACGTATAGTTCATTTCCCTAAATTGACCACCAATACAGGTCTGCCAAGGGAGTGATCTCTTCTTTCACCCCATTGTGTCCCTTTTATTCTCCTTGTGAATCCTGAAATGGAAATATGATAATCTAGTCTGAAAGCATAGCCATTTCTGATCTTAACTGTAGCTTGAATCACTCATTTAAAAAAATAAAATCCACAAAAAATCTAAAAAGAACCAACCAAAAGAAAAATAAAAATCACAAAAATTCAATCACAAAAAAATCACAAAAAATCACAAACAACCAAGCCAAAACAAAAATACCTATAAAGTATTTCTCTACCTCTTTGTTTCCATCACCATCCCCAGATGAGCAGATAGGTCTCAAGCTGCAAGTCAGACAAGGAAAAGGTTCTGGTTTTTAGTATGCTTATAATATAAAGCACAGGACATGGATGATCACAAGTAAACTGGGCTATAGACATTTTTAATAAACACTAATTGGAGAAATGGGTCAACCCAGGACTGTATGCTGTCTTGAGCTCACACAGTGTGAACTTGAATCACTTTCATCATAGAAATACTATGTGAATGAAAGATTAAGCTAAAACAAGGTAGATCACTAATAAACTCAAAATACAGAAGCTTTATGTACCTGTCTCCCCATGTGCATTTTTTAGAGTGGATTTATGTATGTATTAGTAGCTGTCTTTCACTCCTGGCAAGCATCCAGCATTGGCTGGCTGTAGGAAATGTTAAGCAACCCCCACCCCTGAATAACTACTTGGCATAGAAGAATTGCTTGTAACTTGTGCAACATGCTTCATATTAAGGACTCCTCAGCTTCAAAGATACTCTTGAAACAGGGAATTAAGCACTTACATTGCATGCTTTGCAAGTTTAGCTCTGTGCCTCTTGATCATCATCAAAGTTGCCCTACAGAAATATTCCTCCCTCAATTTGATACCAGTATTTGAATTAAAAAAGATTCTGTACAGTATTTTAAGCACATTAAAGGGAGCACTTCCTAGCATAAAATCTGGCTTGCTATCATACTGGTTTTGTGGTCTGCAATTCTGCAAATAATAATCATAAGCCTGTTTACTGAGGATGAGGAAAGAAAACATTGTGGGGCAATGTAGCTTACCATGCCCTTTATGGGCACTCTTTTGGATTCTCTTTGCTAACTTTTTTGAGATAAGCATCGCATCTAGTCAAAAGATGAAATCCACTCCACTGCTTCGCAAATGTAATACAGTTTCTTGGGTCGTGTGCTTGTCATTTTCACCCTTGTCCAATTTGTTATCAAATGAAACTTCCACATCAAAGAGAAAACTTTGTGGTGGTTCAGTTTTGAATTTCTCCCTCCTTCTTTCTACTGTCTCTATATGGAAAGGAGAGGAGGGGATGTGAGGAGGTGTCTAAACTACATTAGAAATACTGAAGAATTAAAAGACTTTTAAATGCCAATTAAAATATGAAGGAACTCAGTTTTCCAAGGTAGCCACTTCCCACAAGACTTGTGTTCTAGATGATGCATTTTCTATAGCTTAGTGCAGAAATGAGTATTTCTATTAAATTTAAGAGAAAAAATCCCTCCCTTCCGAGGTCTTGACATAAGGAAGTATTTACTTGGATCATGTATGCCAAACATAATTGAAAAATAGCTATTGGTGTATAAAAAATAGATTTGCAAGGATGGCTAATTAACAGAAAATAAAGACATGCATTTTGTGGGATTTACCAGAAGAGATTGTGTCCAATATCCAGTGGAGTCAGAGTTCGACATCAAGCCTGGTTTTATTAATCTCATCTTAAGTACTCCTTGCTAGGTTTTATAAAAACACACATTGCCCTACATTTTTGAAAGAAAATCCTTGGGGTTCATTTCCCAAATTTAGGGTTAATTTTGTCTCAGTAGTTTGCAGGATTATGAATATCTGCTACATAACATTGTCTCTATTTTCAGCGATGGAATTCAATAAAATATGTATTCTGCATTAGCTACAAATTTATGCAAAGGGATATAGAAGGAAGCCAGAAATGTCACATTAAAACTCTTCTAAGCTAATATCTAATCTGTGCAACTTTCCAAAAAATGCATCATAAAAAAAATGTCAGTGTTATTTAGCTTAAGATAGGAAACTGAGCAGAAATTTAAATGACAGGGGTCTTTTTACAAAGAAATAGTGCCATTTTTGAGCAGAGACATTTCTCTTCACAGGTTTTTCAAATTATATGTTCTTGTGAAGGATGTTAAATGTCTGGGTTGTAAATTTCAAATTGTCACTGCATGATGAACTCCAAGATGAGAAAGAAAGGAAAAAATTACTTGTTTTTAATTCAAGCTGAACATAAGCTATTGAAAATTCATATTTCATTTGTGGATTTTGCCCAACATTCACAGGAGCTAGAAGTGCTACTTCAAGGCTAGCTAGCAGAAATGAATCAGAAAAAAAATCTGAGTTGTACTGCTGTTATTTCACCATCTTGAGGTAAAAATTAGAGCCAGATGACACCAAAATTTTCACTTTTAAATAATTTTTTAATAAATTTTTTACATCTTATAATTGAAAATATTCAACTTCAGCTATTTAGTTCAGTTTGCCTTTCACACTATGCATAGTATTCAAGCAAATTACAGTGTTCTAACCTAAGAAGTTATACACATTCTGCTATGATTCCATCAAAAACTTTTAAAATGAAACTTCATCAGAAATGGCTGATTTCCCATTCAATGTTTCATTCTGAGAAAACATTCATTTCCAAGAGAAACTCTCTTGGCCAGCTCTGGAAAGGACGTTATGCAGCCATGCTGACAAAACAGAGTAAAGCTCTACCTAAAATTTTATGCCTGTAAGGAACATAAAGAGCACCTAACATTAGTATCTCAAGGATTTTCTTCAAAATTCTGAGTCATGCTTAGTTTTGCAATAGTTTAAGTTGCAGATATTTGAGAGGGAAATGAGTGGGACAGATTTTTCTCCAAGGATCATGAAGATATACTTGGTTAAAATGGATTTTAGGAGCTTGCATCAACAGGATCAAACTCGAAATTGTTGGAAGGACTGTGATCCTCTGCACCACTAAGTCAACTCACACAGCTTTGGACAGACACAATCTTTTTGTACCTCAAGCTACCCACAAGCTGTTCCTTCTAGGGCTGCTGTAAAGCTCATTTAGCTCTTCTAAAGGACTGAATCTCCTGAAAAAAAAAAAAAACATGTAAGCTATTGCATGCGGTCCAAATCAGTCTTGGCTCAAGAGCTGTTTGTCTTGGAAACAGTGAAGTGTCCAGGCATGTTACTGCAAAAGCCCCATTTTTCGCAAGAGATTCAAAACAAAGTGCTGCAGTAATATGGAGAAAGCAGCTAGTTTAGCCCTTGATTGTCTTGATAAGAGGATTTGTAATTATTGTGCCAATAAAAGGAGTGGATAGAATAGAGAAAAAAAATATTTGCCATCAAAAGAGCAACAAGAGAAATAAATCCCAATTTACCACCATAGGAGAGAGTAGTGGAAAGGCTACTGATGGATTAACCAATGCCTCTTTCCTCTCACTCTTCTTAGACAAAACACACACTGATGTGGGTTTATATATTTTTAAACAGAACTGTTATGGATCTTTTATGTAGTAGAATTGTTGTGTACTCTAATTCAAAAGGGATTTAAGGAAACCAAGTAAAACTGAGCAACTGGGGTGGGGAGGGAGGGAAAATAAACTTGAACAAGTATTTCTGTGTACATCAGATTTCGAAGAGCATAGCAAGTAGTTTTCTGCTGAAGTGAAATACAATTTTTATTTATAGATGTGTTCCCCATGTGTTCACCTGTGGAATACATTCCAGTGTACCAGGAAAAAATATTGTACTGGCTTCATAGCCACCATTTGCTGCACACTCCTGGCAGTTTCCAAAATGTCTCGAAAGAGAATGCATTCCAGCTGTCTCCTGCACTCATCCGCTGCCTGAGATGCAGGCGTAACAATGCAAAGAGAACAAAGCTACTCCCCTAACAAAGGCAGCATTAAATACTGGCAAAGAAATAAGAAAGAAAATATTCTTTTCAAACATAGGGAAAGCACACAAGTTCACATTTTTTCTTCTGCTTGTTTCCTTAGTAAGGGTTTGTGTATCTCAGAGATTAAAAATGTAACACATACTTGCTTCAGTTGCTATGGTAATTCTGTGGGGTTTGGGTTTTTTTTTTTTTTTATTATTATTATTATTATTATTTAACTGAATAGCACTGTAAATCGCTATATAAATGTCCAGAACACAAAACACAGCTTTGCCCCAGGCATCTCCTATTTACACTCCCCTCTTTTTCGGCAAAACTTCATTATTGTTGCTTTTAATGAATATGTACACTCTATGCATTGAAGCAAATCTGAAGCAGAGAGGTGCAGGAAATTGAATCCCCACTAATGAACAGCATGGTATTTGAGACTGTTTCAGAAACCAAATGTCACAGGTATTCAGGTGGAAATTATTTGTCATCTTACAAATTCAGAAAAGGAAGGTTATGAACAGGACTTTCAGAGTGATCATCTTTTCTATATCACCAACTCACCACTAGTGGAAAGGAACCTCTATGGTGGATGTTACGGAGAAAGTTAGGACAGACTGAAAGGTTTGAAACCAGCATTTGCTGATATGTCTCTCTGAGGGGAAGAAAGGGATATTCCCATGCATCAGAAAACTTTGCAAATTAAAAGTATCCAAAATCTTGAGCATGCTAGCAGTTTTATGACCCAAATTATCTAACTTAATAGGACACTGACAGTACCTGTCAAGCATCATTAATAGCAGAAGATGTGCTTTTCTGAAGGATTGGAGAAATGCAACTGAAAAAAAAAAATAAGAGTCAGACAAGACATGTGTCTGATGAGGAAGGAACATCTCTCCAGAACTGGTTTTGATAGCAAGACATGTTCAAGCACAATCATAGAAATGTAAAAGCATCACTGCAGGTCCAGCCAGACCCATGCTCCGTGTTGTGTCTGAGTGTGGAAGAATCAGTGCTGCATGCCTGCGTGCAGGCACCTTTGCAGAGAGCAGGGAGAGGTAACACAGAAACACCAATCCATCAAAGTGTGGGTGGAGCAATGCTCTGGAGAGCAATTTTAGCATGCAGAAAGATGCAGAATACTAAAGCCACAGGTTATGGAAGAAGAGCTGATTAAGAAGAATTGTTGGGGCTATGCAAGGAGAAAAGTAAAATATGAGACAGAAAACAGCAGAAAAAAGGGAAAAGGAAAGTAAAGAGGCAATAAAGACATATAACTTCTTTCTTAGAGGGATATTGTACCTTTTCACCCTTTTCTGATAAGTGTTATCCTAGGCCTTGTACATCTGCCTTTTCTGAAGAAGCTTGAAATAAATTTGGTCTTCTCAGAACAGTCCCTAGACCACAGTATTTTGACTATGTTCGCAGACTGGTTCCCTGGTGCCATCCTCCACAACTCGGCACTAAGTGGGATAAATAACAGCCTCCTCAGCAAAAAAAAAAAAAAAAAAAAAAAAAAAGTTATATTTAACATAAGGAATGATTCCCTTAAGGAAAATGTGGAGAGGTTTAAATATCAGTCTATCTGTAGTTATATTTATATGCCTTATCTAAAGGCAAACCACTTCTTGAAAAAATTGGTATTGTCAATTTATCCATCCACCTCATGGATTCTCCAAAAACTAATCCACCTTTCTCCTCAAAAAGTCAAATTGCCAGTTTACCCTTCTGCCTTTTTGAATTGTCCCACCTGTTTTCATTTCTGAAGTTGAGTGAAACAAAAGGTAAAATTGACCAGCCTGTATAACCAGAACTGTCCCTGAAGGCCAAGGGTTTAGGAAGTGGTTAAGATGTGGCTCGGCCTTTTCATTCCTTTCTCTTTTCACTTTTGCTCTACTATGCTAAACACATAAATCTTTATTACAAATAATCTATAGCTAGTATTCCATTTAACATAAATACGTCAACTCAGATTAGCAATATAGTGTGCTCTTTGAATAAAAGCAATAGGGTAGATATTTTCAGAGCAGTTAAAAGTTATAAACAAAAAGCAGTTTACTTTCTCCCTTTTCATGAAGTAATGCAGAGTTTCTCCATCTCTCAAGCTCGATCAAACTGTAAAATAATTAAAACACACTTCTTTATTGCTTCCTCTTCAAGTGTTAGTTATTCAGTTGCCGGGGTAACGTGAAAAGCAACTACATAGCTCCAAAGTACCAAGGTTCATACTGCCAGATAGGAATGATATAGGAAACCAACATGCTGAACAATGGAAATACATTCAAAGGCAAATAAAAAGTAATAAAGTAACTATTCTATATATAAAAGACATGACTTTAAAACTTATTACAGACCCTTTTGAGCAGTGCTGCTATCTCTATTAATTATTAATTTTCTGTATCCTTCCCTCTCTACTCAGGACCACTTTGGAAGACCTGTGCTGATCAGATGCAAGGAACTGACCCAACTGTGCTCAGAACCTGCACACACTAATCCCAGCTTCCCATGTTTGCAGTTTTATTGATTACATGCTACACCCTCAAGCATTAGCCCTGATCTGATCTTTGAGATACCTCCTGGAAGGCAAAACAGAGTGGATGAACTTAGAACTTCTAGCCAAACTCAAAATATGAACAATTGTTTGGTTTTGAAAATTAAATTTACTGTACTTCAAATATCAGTTAGTCTTCAGGCCAGGAATACTGCTGTTTGAAAAGCAGCAGAGTGAGCAAGGATCAGTTTTTCAAGGCAGAATGGAAGAAAAATCTGTGTGCTCCAAACTTGATTTTAGTATGATACCTATTCGTTATTTGGCAATGTGGTCAGCTTAGTGGAAGAAACAAAAAGACTGAAGTTAAAAAGGTCTCAAAGAAATAGCATCCAGGAAGCCCACACTTGCTCATGCCACTACAAAAAATTATCCAGACTTTTGAGTATATGCACATATGCTCAGAGGAGGCATGCTGATGGCTTATTATTGATGTTTATTGCTTTGGGTCTCTTAAAAGCATCTAAATTTCAGGAGAGATTTGAAACCACGTTCCTAGCAAGTATCCCAAGAGCTAGTAATGCCAATGGCAAGGACAGGCTAGCTGAAGAACAGTTCTTATCTTCAATATATTTATTTGTGGTTGAGATTAAATGAAAGGAACTTTTATATACCTATATCTGTTCTTTCTTAATTAAGAACAAAACAAAGATAAATCTTATCTGTATAAATCTTATTAATCTTTCATTGAATTTATGGTATTTTACATTTTTTGCTCCATTTTTTTTACTTTTATTTATCTGGTGTTGAGAAAACCTTCTTGATAATTATGGGTATTTTTTTCAATGTACAAGAATTCAAACACTTGTTAAAAAATTAGAAGATAAGTCAGTTAGAGCTCATATGGCACTACCAGCCTCTCTTGGTCTTTCAGGATTTTCAGGCTTTTTAAGAAGGATTACTATTGCTAAGTATAAACATATTGAGGTATTAATTTAAAAATTAAACATAAAGTTTCTTATTATATGCTTAGCAAGAATTTTGCTTTGGTTTGTTCTTCATAAAAAAGTTCAAATTCATTTGAACTATACATTAAGGAAGCAATAGTTTAACAGTGGATTAATTGATCCATGATATTTAGATGAAGTAAAACATATGAAGTGATGTTAAGGAAATACATAATTCATAAAAATACTGTTATGAAATAATTTTTATGATTCTGTCTCACAATATTTATGCTTTTATGACATTACTTTCTAAATTAGTTTTGGTGTTAATTACAAAAGAGTAAATTTATATATGTGTGATAACAAATTTTTATATTGATCATATCCATATAAAGGCATATTCTCCAATTAGCAGCATTTTTTAAGAAGCTTATGTAGACCCAGTCTTCCTAGTCAGTTGGTTTGGGGTGTTTTTGCTGAGGTTTCTTGTGCTTTACAGTGAGGTTTCTTTGGCTCTGAAATCATTACTGAGATAAAGTTTCCAGTACAATAACCCTAGTTAATGTCTGATGCTTTCACTTTTCTTTTACATCTCTGTTGTTCAAATGTCAGTGATTTTAGCACTGAATTTAACCTTTACACATTTTTCTCTTGCTCCTGAAACCTTTCTAGTTCTTTCCTCTGCTGGATGTGGCTGACAGTAGACTAGAATGCATCATGCACATACACACATTGCCCTTCGAATTCCTCCAGGCATTTCATGGCAAGTCTATTGAATGACGTTGTTCTCTCAGAGCAGGCACACAGAATCTGGGATCTGAAAGCCTCTTGGATTCCTCAGAGGAATGTTCCAAACAAGGCAAAAGCCCACCTTTGTGGACTGTGATGACCTGGAAGGTCCTCAAACATTTTGCTGTTTCTTCACAGGAGTTTTACTCATTCACAAGAGTGAAGTGAAGAACTTGTAACCCATGTGGTGCAAAAAGCTGCATTCATTACCAAACTAACACTAAAACCTGGAAGCAGAGGTTTTTAGAAGCTATCTCTTCTGAATCATTCCTCCACTAGATAACCTCAAGCAAATTCTAAGATACAAACCTATATTCCCTGTATTAAAAAAGAATGTTGTCTTTACGTAATAAAATACTTTTCTTTTATTAGTCTTGTATCTCATTTATAATGTCCATCTTACCCTGGGTAAAGCTGACCCTTTTTTAGGGACTCAAAGTAGGAACCAGATGTAGATTGAAGTATTCAAACAATTTCATGTTTTCAGTAAATGTTAAGTAGAGATAACATGAAGAAGACATTTGTGATTAATTTCTAGTTAACTATGGAACAACTGTTCTTTTTCAACACCTTTTTTATCCTCATAACCTAATGAATCTCACATGAATGTTCATTCTGTTTTGTGGTAGGGAAAATGAGACAACGACTAGGAAGTTAAGGGGCTTCCAAAAATTAGAGATGTACTGCAGTATTGCAGTGCAACTGTTATCTGTTATTTTACCCATTGAGTCATGTTGTTTCCTTTAAGAATTGAAATATTAATTATTGACCATGCATGGCAGGGTGAGTGCACTGTTCCTGATCTCTGCCTATATGGTTGAAATTTGCTTTTCTTGAATACTATTGCATATCACTGCCTCTCTGTAATAGGGAGCACACAGCTGGTTTCTGAGTTTTTCTGTTCTCTCTGCTAGAGAATTCTGATTAAAACCTCAATAAAAATTGCAGTTTATCAGGTGATGCATTCCATAGTGCTAGCAAACATCATAATGCTTGGTGGTAAATGGTTAGCATGGATGTTTATTTAAACCTGGCCAAGCCTCTCTGGTTCTGGAAGCTGTAAAACTCCTAAGGCTAGGCTTATGAAAAAATTGTGTGCTAAGAGGATGAGCATAAATTCCAGACAATAGAAAGGAACTTTGCTTAATGTAAAAGACACAGACAAGTTACAAGCCTGGGTCCAGTCTAAAAATGAAATAGTTTGAAAGGGGATTTTCTTACAGTGCTGCCATCTATGAGTTTGGCTAGATCCCAAAAAAGCCAAAAAGAGTCTTATTCACATTTTGATTATTTCCACTGCTAGTTTTTCTTCCACTCCCAGGAGGCAAGACCACAAAATCCCACTTTTATCAGTTATGGAATACAGTATAAGCCCCTAAAATGAAAAAGGAAAAATGCAGGTGACCAAGAGTATCCTTTTTTTTTTTCCCCCCTGGTATCTTATTCATTATAGGCACACATTTAAATGCTTTGGTACCTCATCCAACCAGGTGCCATCAGCAGATCTATGAGAATTTCTTGGAATGTGCAGGGAATTCTTACTTTGGAGCTAGATTCTAAAAAAAGACATGATGTTGGTAAAGTTTTAGCTCTCTCACACTTTCTCAAACAGTAGGTTTTCAGTGATATTGCTTAACTGACAGAACTGTATTAACATTATCTATTTATATATACGTATATATATCTGCACATATGTATGCATGGCACACACTTAGAATTCATCTAAATCTCCATTGAAAGAGATCAAGTCTTTTCTGAATTTAATGCAGGAGGGCTCAGGCCTTTCATATTCTTATTCTGCAGTTGGCATTTATATGCCTTGATCCTGTTCCTGATCCAAGCCTAGTGAAATCAATAGAAAATGACATTACTTGACTTCAGCGTAAGAACAGTTGGTCATTTAGTCAAAACTGGTAGCTTGAGATCATTTCAACAAATCATCAAAAATCAGGGTGGGAGAAGTGAGAAGCCATCTAGTCTATTCTCTGCTTCAGCAGAGTATCAAATATAACTACCATATTCCTGACAGATGTTTACCCAATCTGCTCCTGAAATCCCCAGTGACAGCCATGCCATTATACTGTTAGGCAATTTCTTCCCAAACTAAAATATTCTGATAAGAATCCCTAATATCTAGCCTGAATCTTTCTCTCTGCAGTTTATGACCAATATTTTCTCTACCTACTGAAGGAAAAGAGTTTCTCCAGTTGATACACATCTTTCTCAAAGTGTTTTGCTTGTAAATAGACACATTTTTCCAGCTGAGGCAACATCTGTCCTGAGTAGATGAAAAAGATGGACCAGACAATAGTCATCTCTCCATCCCAGTAAAACAGCTGACCTTTCCCCAGCAGTGTGCCATTGCTGATCTGTGCTACCTACTGATAAATGTTCAGCTTCCAATGTGCTGTACCTCCCAGACCTCCAAGACCATATCTGAGTCCTTTGTCCCTTATCTTATCTTTGTACAGTTGTTCATGCCTAACCCTGTACTTCTCTTCCTCGAACTCCATGTATTTTTTCAGATGGTTTCTTAAGATTTTTGAATTGGATCTCTTCCTTCCCATGACTTTTGTTTTTTTCCCAGCGAGGCACTGTGAATGTAGTACATATGCTCTTTCTCCTGCTATCCACTGCATTGCTGACAACATGCAATTCTTACATAGCCCTGCTCAGTATCTGCTCCTGGCTCAACACATAACCTGCCAGAGCTCAAGAAGCATTTGGACAATGTTCTCAGGCACATGGCACGACTCAGGGTGTCCACTGCAGGGCTAAGATTTGGATTTGATTATCCTTGTGCGTCCCTTCCAACTCAGCATACTTTATGATGCTACCATACGTACTCCTTTTCAACCAATATTTTATTCAGTTCACAGTGGTTTGATCCAGACTGTGCCATAAGACAATGGCAAAAGCCATACAAACTGGATGTATGACATTTATTTACTTTATATTTATGCTCTTTGTTACCTTATTAAGCAAAGAAATTAAACTAGTTTGACACATTCAGTTTATAAATCCATGTTAGCTCTTATTCTTTTCCTTGTTACACAGTTGTTAACAAATCTTCATTATCTGTTCCAGTGCTTTTCCAGTGACTGTTGCTAAGCTGGGGGGTGTGTAAATCCCCGGCATTGCTGTTGCTGTGTTTCACTGGTAGACAGTGGCTTTTTCTGCCTCCTGTAACCACATCCATGAGTGAACTGCTTGCTCAGGGCTTGACACTGCTGACACCTATTTTTGAAGTACTCTGCAAACTTCATCAGGTCCAACCCAATTAAAATGGACATACATTCCTTTCAAATTCATTCATTTTTTATTGTTATGTCTTCTCAGTGTTTGTACAGTTGGTTTTGTTGATTTTTTTAAATTCTAAACTAATCTTCAAAACATTTTATCTTGTCTTACCAGGATACCAAATACAATATGAAATGCCTAATGCATGCTCTGATTATTCCCTGCAGCACTGTCAACATTACACTGACTGACACATCAGCAATAAAGTGCTACACAGTAAAATAAATCTCTAAAAATCTAACATGTTAATTACAGAGGCACTTCTTTGCAATAACCCTGAATAGAAGACAGATTGTGAAAGAAGCCACTAAAACAAATGTAAAATTTAGAGTATTTATACTTTGCCTTTTTAAAATTTTCTTTAATTGAAAAAGGGTTTTCTTCAGTAATTATCTGTGAAAAATTAAATATTCTAAGTCTATTATTTCTGTATTTTTCTGTTTTGCTAATAGTGATCTAAATCTCAAAGATAATTATAAAAAAAGAGTGGTAAAGAAACTCAAAAATATTTTTGTGCCAAGATATTAATTCTTTTAGTGGTTACTTGATTAAAAAAAAGTATAGTATATAATTATCTTTAGTTCCAGAGACTGCTCTTTATTGTAGATTTGATTTCCTTTAATTATTCATGAGATATGCCCTGATGATGTAAAATACATTCCAAAACCTACATTTTTCTTTAATACCATGGACTGCAAGTAAATTGGTAGCCCATAGTAACAACATATGTTTATAATTATGATTACCATCAGGGAATTCAACCTTACTGAAGGATAAAAAAGAGGCCCAAGCAGGGAAACCTCAAAAAAATCTATGGAAAAAAAAAAAGAAGGGAAGGAGAATGTTGAAATGGGAAAACCACTCTTGAATAATGGAAAAGACTCAGTTGTAAAAACAAGCACAACTTTCAACTGACTGTGCTGCAGAAACTCCAATATTTTAGTGAGCAAAAATATTTAGTAACTAATTATTTTCACTGTTCAACTGATCTGTGTAATGTTCTCCTTCTAAACCCTAAGCATAAATTCTCTGAATTTGTCACAAACAACCTGCTAACTGTTCGGCTACCTGACAGCGAGAATAAAACACTGCAAATGCTGCTTTATGCTATTAACATGAATACATTTAAAAATGTATACATTTAAAAATGCCATAGCTAATGCTGAATTGTTTCCATTACAAAATTCATTTTATGAGTGTTCAATAACTCAGCTGTTTGAAATCACCCTGAGCTGAAGTTGGCAAGCTTCACTTGTGTGCGCACAGAAGATCTGACTTTTACAGCACATAAGCGAAAATCTCTAAGTTGTGGATGAATCCTAGAAGATTCACATTTAGAGTTTAGGTTGACTGAGAAAAGCCCTCAAACCTCTTGGATCTAATGCAATAAAGGGAAAATATTCCAGAATTGTCACTGTTCTACTAAATTCAGCAGGTTCAAAACTTAAAAGTTCCTCACGTACACATTTATCAAGATATTTTTTAACCTAAAAGAAATCTAATTTGGTAAATGAATAAGATATATTGCTTTTACTAAGAGGTGACAAATAATGAAAAATGAATTAAAGGTCTTTCAAGTAAATTCCAGTTTAAGATTTTTTTTATTTTTGAGATTTTTCTTTACTTTTTTCCTTAGATGAATGATTTCCTAAACAAATTTCAGGATAGTAAGTTTTACAATTTTAAAAATAGACAAAATTTAAATAACAAGTATCTTACATGATCAAATCTTTTGAGGTAACTTCAAAATGGTGCTAGACTTAATTCAGAGTGACTTTTTTTATGCACCTTGTTTTATGTAATTGAAAATCTCTTTTCATGTTGAAAAATGACTGAGGCTGTAGTATTTCTGCACCTCTTCACATGGCTAGGGTGAATTGTAACAAGAAGTTCATGTAACATTTTTGGAAGCATCTCTCTTACCTGGCTCCAGCCTTATTCAAAATGAGATTGAGCCCCAAAGAGGCCACACTGGCCTGAAAAAAGCTCATCAGAGCTAAGGGAAGGAGAACCTTGTATTGCAAAAACAAAATAACCTGAAATTCATTATACCTGCAGGGCAGTGCCAACTCGCAGGGCTTTAAAGGTATCTTCTAGCCTCAGCTTCAGGATTCACATGGTTATGATTGAATCTCAACTTTCTTTCTTTCTTTTATTTTTCTCTTCCATCATTTTTAAGAATTGCATTTCCACACTTCATGGTCGTAGGAAAAAATGTCTGATAAGGAAATTGTTCGAAAGCTAATGAACAGTAAGAATTCAGTCCAGAAACTGGAAAAAAGCTGAAAAGAGGCAGATCTTCAATAACATAGTGCACATGTCCTCTGGAGTGTTAGGTACTAGAAGCTCTAAATTAAGTTAGTTTCTAGTTGAACTAATGGTGATTTGCTTAATGATGCTTAATTGGAATGCAAAAAGATTAAATAATAATAAATAACAAACCTCATCGGAAGCAGCGTCATGCACCATTGGTCAAACTTGTTCATTAATTCTCATACCCCGGGGTTTACGCTGAAGAGGAAAAGCTATGGGCTGAAGTTTTAGGTTTTTTATTAAGTGGTCACATTCTCCTCTGAAGTGTTTCTGAAACACGGTAACCTATCTACAAATTTATAACTTCATCTAGAAATACTGTTGCTACATTCAGCCAAAATAGTCATTGCCCTTTGAGTCATCCAAAGCTCCGGAAGGCCCTGGACATTGGTTCTCTAGCAGGCAGTGACTTAACAGAAAGACCTCTACAGGAAGAAGCCACATTGATTCAAAAACTGACTGCACTTAGACGGAGGTGTAAGACACAACTTTGTGACAGAGCCAGGAACAGCACCTGTAAATAATTTTCTGTTAAAAGAAACTTTTGACCACATGAATTTCCTGGAAAAGAGGAAACTGGTACAGAAAAAAAATCCTGCCTTTGAATTCTTATTTCTTGATTTTGCTTGGGACAGAGTCCTCAGACTTATCACAGTGGTAATTACTGGCTACTTCTGGCAAGTATGAGGCTTTCTTTAGACTTTATAACCCAGCTTTCAACTTTTTCCTTTAGTCTCACAACAAAGGTAACGTTCCATTACTACATAATAAATAGTAAAGCCAGTCTTAGGCCCTAAAAATCTATTCCCAGTAGAAATGACTGACTGGAGGGCCCCATGCTTCTTTGGAATGTCTTTACATAATGGTTACATGGGAAAATCTTATGAAGATCTTTCATTCTTGCCTATATAATGCTGACTTTATCCCTGCACCTTGGATCTGAACTAACATTACATGATCACTAACAAGATGAAAGCAAATAGCCCTTCAGGCTTTGAGAAGTGGGAACTGATCACAGTTCCAGTTGACTTCAATGGTTCTTTGTGTGCCTCACATCCCTGTGAACCACATCCTGAAATACTGAGTAGGTATGTCTTACCAAGGATTAATAATCTTAGCAACACATTTTTATTTCTGAAATCAGAACTCAGAACATAAAATGCTCAAAGTTGTTCTTATATGGGAAAAATTATGTATGTAGCTGAGGAATGTATGGCTTATAGACTTTAGATCTAAGAACCAACTGGCTTGTTTCCAAAATATGTGATGGATTGATTGATTGATTTGAAAATAATCTGAAAGATCTTTTTACAAAGTATTTAATAAACTGTAAGTATTTTATACCCATGCCAATAATAATTGGCATGTTTACAAAATTAATATATTGTTATACATACAAAAAAATCTTTACTGTTTCAGCTTCACAAACTTTTGGGAATTTACTGATTGGAAACTGTGACCAAAATCATAAGCAGTGTTTAAGCATTTAAATAAACAGTATTTGAAAGTCATTTTAGACAGACCCGTTATATTGCTGCTGAGTGATAAAACAATCAGACTTGAAAACTGTAGTAATCACATAGTAAGGAAACAGTTTGGAATAGGAATATTGCGGGGAATAGTGCTTCATCTGGGGGTAGAAATCATTATGCAAATGACAGGAAGACATAGCAAAGGTCCCCAAGACTTTAAAAGTCCTCAAGATCCTAACATTATTTCAGTTTTGAAGGGGTGAATGCACTCCAAGGACTGACTTCCACTGTCTGCTTGTTGTTTGATACTTGTGATTTATAAGCAACTGAAACTTTTTGCATTCAAGCTTTTTATGACTTGCTGTGTCATAGAGTTGGGACAAGATTTTATTTCAGTTCATTAGCCCATGGACCCCTGATGACAGAGGATTTGAGTCTGCTTCCTGACATAAGGGTACACCTTTTATTTGATATGGGGAGAAAGATATTTTGTATTCCTGTTTCTTCTGACATATATACAATAAATTTTTGTTTAAAGTATGCATTACAGATGTCAAAGAAAAAAAGAGAAGTATTTAGAAGAGCTTTTGCTTAGGAATTCAAGTTCTTTATATACAAATACTTTCTTCAAAATTATATTGCTTCCACTTCATCTTGAGAAAATGATGGACAGTCACCAAAACCTGGGATGGTCTGAATGACTGCAGTATTGAAGTATGATTATACACCAGGTGCATGGGTGGCAGTGGAGGGGCACTTATCCCTTTGCAACTAAAATCACAGGGTGACACTCTCTGCTGAAGACAATATTCATTTTAGAGCTCAATGGCAAAGGACCTTGAATGGAAGCAGACTGATGTGCTATGTGACAAAGCCCACAGCAAGGATCTAATTTAAAAAACCAAACATACACCCACAAAATATAAAACAAGAAATTAAACCAAAACCAGGATAAAGTATTTAACTTTCAAAAGTGTGGAGGAGAAATATATTATGGGGTACTTCCATTTGGAAGGCAGATGTGGAAACTCTCATCTAACAAATAACAAAATTCTTTCTAGCAGTTCAGCCAATAGTAGAAGTAAAATAACTTAAAAGAACTTGAACTCAATATGAGAAAATTATTTTAGATTGTTCTTTATATTAAGGTCAAAATATAAACTATAGATAGGATGTATAAGCATGATCTGTTGATTTCCTATAGACAGATTTTGAAATTACTAAGAACAGATGCATTTAAGATTTTTGAACAGTTAGTTTCCCAAACATGCAGAAAGCTGTAAGCAAGACTGACTGGGCAGGAAAGTTAAAGACAACAAATAAATAGAAGTAAGAGCTTTTTTTAAGCTTACTATCTAGGAAAAAAAGCACAGTTCTTTAATCAAAATCCAAGGAAGGACTGAGAAGAAGTTAGAGGTATTTGGAAATATCCAGGGCTGACAGGGCTCCTGGGGTTTTTTGTTTCTTTGTTTCATTGGGGGTTTTGGGGGGTTTTTTTGCTAAGCATATTATTATACCAGAAGGGATTTTTAGAAATGCATTGACTATTTCAAGAGGACAAATTGCTAAGACATAGAAAAACCTGACATGTTCTTTACCTATGAGAAAAGGTAACGTACACTGGGATGATATTTTTTTAATGCATTAGTGACAGAGTTGGGTGTTAAAAAAAGTGACTTGGTATAAATATTCCGAAGTCAGAGGATCTCAGTAATCTTCACCGAGGTATATTAAAGGAATGGCCAAGAAAATATTTGTCATACTGATGTTAATCCATAATAAATTTTGTTCCATTAAGGAAATTCTAGATGATTTGCAGAGTGCCACTGCGCAAATACTCAAAAAATACCAAGTGATAAAATCAGAAAACTATTGCCCTAGGTTTAATCCAGTGATTAAACCAATGGGATATCAGATACAGTACTAACCTGAATAAAAATTAACATTAAGAAATCTCAATAATGCCACTTAATCAATTTCATTGATAATAAATTTAATCAAATCTGATCTATTTTTAATAGATTACAAGTCTGGCAAAAGTTGAAAAATTGACAAATATAATTTAATTGAATGCAATATACTTAACCTTTTAATAAGGCACTAATTTGTAATGTGTAACAATCCAGTTGAAACACAAGGACTCTACAATATCTAAAAAAGCCCATATTATATGAATTAAGTCCTGAACAACTGACCAGTTGCTATCACAAGGAGTTTGCAAGGAATCCCTAAATGGGTATATTTATATATCCCACCCTATTCTGTTTGGCTTTGAACTACTCAACTTTTTTTTTTTTTTAAATAATAATTTGGAAATAGTAATAAGGTCCCTACTTTTCATATTTCAAGTAAAAACTAAAACTAAAGGTGTCGGAAAGATCTAGAATAAAGCAGAATGATGACCATTCTGGGTGCCAATGCTAATATCTTTTGGAGAGAAGATATGTCAAGTTTAATTATCTGCCCTCTGGGACTAGTGCCTGCACTTCAGTTTCGATTGACATGTTCCACGTATTCCAGTGTTCAATCCTCTTCATTCTTCTTCAGTAGCTGAAGAGGTGTGTATGGCATGTCCATGCAGGGCAGGGAAGATCAGAGGTGAATGGACATGCTGGGATGAAAACTGCTGATGCTATTTGGGACCCATGAGCAAGGCTGGACTAACACGAGTGCCAAGGCTGGACTGCACAGTGCTGTACCACACAGCACTGGGAATTACCTGATCATCTTATTCCTTAAAGGAATTCCCACCATGCTCCCCTGGGCATCAGAGGCACACCTGTAGAGCCTCAGAGCTCAGGTCACAACCCATGCGTAGTGATTTAATCCAAGCTCCCATATACTGAAAAACATGGAATGTCATCGTTTTTCTGCCACAGAATGCAAAAAACATTCCTTATTTATACAGAGACAGAAAATGAGACAAAGGATTTGCAGAACTGCAATGAAAGTCATAAAAATCCCAAAATAAGCAACTTTGTGCACCGAACTATGTAACTTTTAAAAGCACCTCACCTTCTTTTGTTCCATAATTCACCACTCTTTCCAATATACAAACTTCTTTTGTCAATTCTTCTTTTAGCAAATGTCCCCCCACCTTTTTTCAAATGAAGGACTCAATATCCGTAATTCTAATATTTTAGGGTTTATTTTTGCAAGGAACTTTTAAATGGACAAATAATGAACACAAAATAATTCAACCTGCAAAATAATGGTAAATTGAAAGAGACAATAGTTTACCATGAATACATAAGAATCATTCAGCAATGTCTAGAGTTGTGACACTGATTGGTTAGTGTATTTGGAGCCTGGTAATTTCTCTAGGAAGGAAAAGTGACTAGATGGCATGGACCAAATTACTAAATTATCCTATTACACTTTTATTTTGAAATGTAAAATTCATGCAGACAGACTTTGAATAGACTGGATTTTAACAGCAAAGTAGTGCAATTCAATCTTAGGCACCAGCTAGCAGCAAAGATATTTTTCACCATCTGCTTTTGGAAAATCCAGATTCTTGTTCCCAGTACAGCTCCCACACATTTTTTCTATGAGTGTTCATCTTCCATCCTAAAAGATTTTTAACCTGGTAATACTGCTGAATTCAAAACCCTGTTTAAATTCATATCCCTTCCTGAAATCAATGGCAAAGCTCACTTAGACTTCAATAAGCCCAATAAATTGCCCTTTAAATTTTAGAAGTCTGAAGTTGGCCATCTGGCTCCAGATGGTCTGAAACTACTCTTTCAGGAGTGATTCTCCAGAGATATCTTAGAGAGCAGATTCCATTCCTGCTGGGATTGGAGCCATCAAGTCTAGGGTCACTTCGCCAACACAAATGGGAAGCCACTTCTACCAGTGAACAGCCCACCTGGTTTTCAGTACTCAGGGTACTCCTTACCTCCCTTTCAGCAAACTGCTGACATTTCTTTTACCAAAAATTGCACATACCCTCCCCCATCAAAACAGCAGTGCCCTAAGCTAGATGCAAATAGCATTACTGGTCATTCTATTTTTGTGTATCTCTGCACTATTATCAGTGTATATTCTGAATTATATTGGTATATATTCTGTATATTTTATATACATATATATGTATCAGGCAAGGAAGACAGGAGACCAGCATGGCTGAGTAGGAGCCTGCTGGTTAAACTAAAGAGAAAGATGGCTGAAGCAAGGACAGGAAGTCACCCAGGAAGAGTATGGAAACAAAGGTTGGTTGTGTAGGGAGACCAAGATGAGGCTGGAACTGAACCTGACAAAGGAAGCAAAGAATAACAGGAAGAGCTTCTAAAAGTATGATAACCACAAAAGGAAGGTCAAAGGAGGTGTTCTCCCCTAATAAACAGTGGCAATGATGACAATAAGGCTGAGGTACTCAACAACTTCTTCAGCTCAGTGTACAATGGTAATCTCTCTTTCCACACAGCTCAAATGGATGGACAGCAGGATGGGGACTGGGGGAGCCAAGTATTCCCCACTGTAAGAGAAGATTGGGTTTGTGACCACCTGAGGAAACTGAATGTACATCAGTCTATGGGACTCAATAAAATTCATCCCAGAGTCCTGAGAGAATTGGCTGATGTAGCTGCCAAGCCACTCTCCATGATATTTGAAAAGTCATAGTAAACAGGTGAAGTCCCAGGTGACTGGAAAAAGGGAAATATTGCACCTGTCTTTAAAAATAGGGTAGAAAGGAGGATCCTGGGAACTACCAACCTGTCAGCCTCACCACTGTGACTGGGAAGATAATGGAACAGATCCTCCTAGAAGCTGCTCTCCATGGAGAAGCTGTCTATGGAGGACAGGGAGGTGATTAAAGATGGCCAGCAGAATTCCACCAAGGGCAAGTCCTACCTGACCAAATCCAGTGGCCTTCTGTGATGGAGTGACCAAACCCAGTGGCCTTCTGTGATGGAGTGACCAAACCCAGTGGCCTTCTGTGATGGAGTGACAAAGGAAGGACTACAGATGTCTTTTGTCTGAACTTCTATCCTAACTTCTACAAAGTTCCCTGCAACATCTTTCTCTCTACATGGGAGAGAGGTGGATTTGATGAGTGGACTTCTAGATGGATAACAAAGTGGTTGGACACATCCAGAGGGTAGTGATGAATAGCTCAGAGTCCTGATGGGCATCAATGACAAATGGTGTCCCTCTCAGATCCATACTGGGATCAGTGTTACTGAATATCTTCATTAACAACACAGATGAAGAAATTGAGTGCACCCTCAGCAAAATTGCAGATGACTGAGTGCTGAGGTTGCCACACCAGAAGGGTAGGATGTCATCCAAAAGGACTGGGACAAACTCAGTAAGTGGACCTATGGGAGTATCAAGAGGTGTAAGAAGACCAAGTGCAAGGTGCTGCATCTGGATTGGGACAACCCCAGGTATCAGCACAGGCTGGGGATGAACAGATCAAAACCAACCTTGTTGAGAAGGACTTGGGGATTCTGGTAGATGAGAGGCTGGGCACGAGCTGGCAATATGTGCTCACAGCCCAGAGAGCCAAATGTGTCCTGGGCTGCATCCAAAGCACTGAGGGCACCAGGGCAAGAGAGGAGATTCTGCTCCACTCCAGTGAGAGCCCACATGCAATGCTGCATCCATCTCTGGGGTCCCAGAACAGGAAGGACAGGGACCTGCTGGGGTGAGTCCAGGGGAGGCCACCAAGATGATCAGAAGGATGGAGCATCTCTCCTATGAGAAAAGGCTGAGAGAATTGGGATTGTTCAGCCTGAAAAGGAGAAAGCTTTAGGATGACCTAACTGTGGACTTCCAGTACCTGAAGGGAGCCTACAGAAAAGACAGAGAGAGGCTTTTTACAGGGACACGTAGTGACAGGAGGGGGAATGGCTTCAAAATGGAAGAGAGCAGGTTTAGATTAGATATTAGGGAAAAATTCTTTACTGTGAGGGAGGTGAGGCCCTGGCACAGGTTGCCCAGAGAAGCTGTGGGTGCCCCATCCCCAGAAGTGTTCAGGGCCAGTCTGGAAGGAGTTCTGAGCAACCAGGTCTGGTGAAAGATGTTCCTGTCCGTGGCAGAGGAGGTGGAACTGGATGTTCTTTCAGATCTCTTCCAACCTATGCCATTCTATGATTCTATAGTTCTATAGAATATTCATAAATACATACATATATTCACTATATATTTATCGGCATCTATTCCAAATTATTTCCTGTTAATACACTTGATACCATAATAGGAAATATTAACATATTTTATGTTTTTTAAAACAGTTTAAAATCCAGGGCCTGCTGTACTCCTACAGAGGGGACGCTGTACTCCAGTTTAGTCTCAGTTCAGAAAAAATAGATTCTTATGTGAGCATAAGTAAATGCAAACAAACTAAGCTTTCAGTCTTGTATACATGTATCAGTCCATTTTAATCCCTATAATTCTCTTCACTAGGCAATTATGTTTGCAAGTGTTTTATCTACTAATTATAAAAGATTTCAATCTCCTATGTAACACGATTCAGCAGTCATTTTTTGCCAAAATTTCTTTTAAAAATTCATGTGTATTTATAGCAATGTATTTTTAATGCAAAATGGAACAAAGGCAGAAGTCCTCTGCTTTTCTCCAGAAAAAAATGCTATTACCCAGCCTCTAATTTTCACCACACAACCTCATCTGTTCTGCAAAGACCTCTTGAAATGCATTCTATGGAATTAAAAAGAAATTACATGTATACTACTGATGGTGTTTTAATGGAAATAATAGAATTGTGGAGGTACTGAATTGAAGAAAAGCAAATGAAGGAACAAAATATTCATGAAAAATAAAGAAGAAGAGTTATGAAATTTACTCTTGCATAAGTTTGACTTCTATTCCCAAGAAATGAATTGGAGTTAAAAAATTGCAACACTATTTCAGGATAATATTAGAGCTGACTGAATAACAAGAAAAATATTTCATAGAAAAATAATTTCAACATTATTTCTACTCCACAGTGTACTAGAAGTCAGACCCATTCTCTATTAAAAATAAAAATGAATTTTCACATTTTAAAATCAATATGAAAATTAACACTGAAACCTCAGCTGAAGCTAAGCAAATTCAAGCTAGGGAAAAGATTTCTACAATGAACACAATTAATCCCAGAGCAATTTACCAAGTTTTTTAGTGGATTTTCTATTATTAGAAATGCTTAAACCAAGACTGGAACGAGGTTTTGGATTTTCCTGTCTGTTTTTTTCACCCTGAAAAGATAATCTATCATTCAAGCAGAACCACTGAACTCAAGATGAGTTCTAAACAGGTTCAGATTGGACAATGACCATATGAAGGTCCATCTACCTTTAAAATCCATTAGCTAAACTCTACAGAGGAATAGTTAATGACATTAGGAAGAAATAGCTTGGGATTTCATTTTTGTCGAGAATTACACAAATGTGATCCCGAGGTACAGCTTTAAAAACTTTTCTGAAACTGCTTTACAAATACCAATATTTGGAGATGTGCCTAAAATCTAGTTAAAACAGCTGATCCCAAGTGATCAGTAAGATAAGGAGTTTCTCTCTAATCAGTTTGAATATCACTAATATTTTGCATATTCTGTTATCTATAATGCTTTTGAGCTCTTTGGAAAGGGGCAAAATAATTATTTTCCACTTTTTAAAGTTGGATGAATTGAAGCCCTGATAAATAAGATAACTTCCCTAAGGTCATACAGCTTGTCAGAAATAAAATTATAGTCTTCATACCAAATTTGCTTCTGCAACCACTAAACAATGTGAGCTTGCTTGCTGCCCTCTTGTACAGGTAGCACAGTAATGAAGGAAAACTGGGTTTGGAACTATGTGCCTAGGCCTCACTTGTACTCTCATATGTAGACATCGTGTGTTTCCCAAGCCAAATGTTTCTTTTACAGCATTTACCAGCCTAGATAAAAGTGGTCATTTGTCATCTTTCATGTGAGCTATGAGGGAGCACAGATGAAGAAAAAATAATGACATTACTGCCAGTCAGAACATCTGAATCACCCAGTACATTTACTCCTTTAAATATCTACTGTCTTGTAATCTCCTTGGAGCCAAACTGAGTTTGATTCTGTTCTTTGTATTGCAGTAATGCACTTTTGGTACTTAATACATGAATAATGATTTTCAACAGTATTCAGGAAAAAAATATCACATTTCAAGGCACTATTTGACAACTGTGACATTGACTGGACACTTATCAGAGAGCATTTGAAGTCACCATCACAAGCAATTAGAAAAACTTCCTAAATGCAAAGGTTGAGTAAATGTTCACTAACCATTATAACCATTCACAGAACCATTATAACTCAGTATGGAAACAAAAAAACTCTTTCCCCTGAAAAATCTCATTGTGAAAGAGATATGTTTTATATGTCTTTATACTATATGTTTTATAGTCTTAAATATGTTAATTCAGTGGAGTAATGCATAAGTTTATACATAGCCATCTCCCCTCCTGCACACACAAACCTCTCCTCGTAAATGGTCAGGCTACAGTCAGAGAGACCACTCTCTTTGAGAGGCTAAACATCGATTTGGCAACCCAAACGTACACTAAACCACCTCAGATCAGGCAGTCCTCTCAAAACCGTTTCTTAATCCCTCATTTTTACTCAAAAAAATCCAGAACATATCTCCCACAAGTCTGCTGGAAAGCATCACCACAGCTGTGGTAACCAGGCAGGCAATCACAAAGTCCTGGTGCCTTTGTTAGGGGCAGCTCTTGCCACCGGAGCAGCAGTTAGACACACTAAAGTCCTGTCATGCAAAATAGTCTCTCACACCAAGTCCTTGTCTATATCCCAAGACAGCTCCACAGTAAAGGAAGAGCCCAACAAAAAAAATCAAGTAGTATTAATATTAACACTGGAGACGGCCAAACTAGGTATAGTATATAATAATTTACATAATTTAAGTGAATTAGAAAATTATTTCAACCAAGGTAAAGAGATGTACCAGTAAAAAAAACTATTTTAATGGACTTTCAAAAGTATTCTGAACAGATATATAGAAAGTAAATATCTTTACCTGTTCATAAATACTGTGGATTGCCAAGAAACTGCAACACTTTGCAATCAACACTAAGTAATTTATGTGTTCAGGGAAGACAATCCTATTTTACATGGATTTATGAAGAAAGATGGAATACACCAAGTGCACATTTCCAGTTCAGATTGTTTTCCTAAACATGTGCCCTGAGAGCATTTGGGAAAATCATAGAATTATACAGTGGTTTGGGTTGGAAGGAAACTGAAAGATAATCTCTTCCCAACCTCCCTGCCATGAGCAAGGAACACCTTCCACTAAAAGGTGAAGTGAAAACAGAAATTTACCCTTTCACTTACTACAAATATTCAGTGTCAAGGGGAAACAGCACAGCAACCCTGCGTTCTATCCCTGCCTTCATAAAAAGTCAATGTTGCTGTCACATATAACAATGTTGACCTAAAGAAATTCTTTCTTTTCTACTAGCAAGTCACTGGAGAGCTACATTTGTATAATGATTATTTATGTTATATTTGCTATATATTTTTAAAAGTGGTTCCTGTTTTTATATTAAACCCTTGCCACAACCTCTTCCAGTCACCTCCAAGAAAAAAAAAAAAAAAAACTTTTAGATAATTTAGATATCCAACCACCAGAAAAAGATTCAAGGTCTGTGCAGGGCAGTTATTCTGTCATTTCCACAAGTGGTTTAAAGGCTTATCTGAAATAGAGCTGAAAAACTATTATTTTTTTTCTGCTGCCTAATAAATCTAGATTAGGATGAAAAATAAATAAATTGCACTTAAAAAAAAGGTAAAGCTCCATCACAGTGCAAAAAATATTTCAGAATTGAAAACATACCTCTTGGCAGCTCCTAGAATTTCAATTCCATCTTCATTCTCTTTGACTTTTAAGTATTCACTACTCCAGCAAGCTCCTTTATTACTTAGCTTTAAGACTCTCTTTTCCATGGTCATACTTTTGTCCTTTGCTTCTTGAGTGTGTCAGTGGCAATGAGGTATGATCTGCCCTTGAATTAAATATAGTAAACAGCTCATTGGAAATTAGTTTCTAGTCACCTGACTGAGTTGAACCTCTAGATTAGCTGCTACTGTAGAGTTTGCCACTGGACTGAACTATGGCAAACAGCACTTTTGGTTATGTGTTTTTGTAAATAACTTCTGCTTCAAAGCTGAGAAAAATCACCACAGTTTGGTCTAATAAAAGGGTGAGAAGCAAACAAAACTATCAGGATCTGTATCACCTGCAAAATACATTGAAAGGGTGGTGTGGGGCATATGAAATTCAACAGCAGTGAGTTTCTCGATTGCTTTTTTCTTCCAAAACCCTGAAATACTGTATTGCATCAAGGTGCCTTAAATAATATCTCCATTCTCCTTAGTTAGATTGATATTCCCACAAATATGTAAGGAAAAAATATTTCTGCTAACTTCTCTGTCTTTGTCATTTACAATTATACAAGCTGTTAAGACTGATACACAAACAGGAAAATTACCTAACTTTTGGTAGGTTGAATATCTAACCTAATACATGTCTGTCTTTTGGCAAATATATGCAACTACAATAAACATAATTTGCAGTTGTATTTGTTGTCTCTTAGATGATCACAAGTTACAGGAGTAAGCCAACCACTGGTACATTGCTATGGCTTATGACTTCTTTGTTGGAAAATTCTGAGGTCTTACAGTTTGCTGTTTATCAAGCCAAACTACACAGGCCCTATGGCTGACTGGTTGATGACTTGCACTCCAGTAAACAAAATGCCTTGTAGAACTTCACAACAAACTATTACATAAATCTCTTACGTTATTGAGTCCCCATCCCCCATTTCATTCTGATAAAAATATGAATATCAAATTCCTGCTGCTGCCCTGCAAGCACTGATGATTTCCCTCAGACTGGCTTGGCATGCAGAGAGAACACCTCCACCAAACTTTTAAAATGCCATTACTTTAGCCTTTAAACCTGTTCTTAACTTTACTTCTACAATGGTATTTACAAATCTCTTCCATCTGGTATTGATTAGGAATTATAAGCTCTGCTCTAAAATTCCACTGTGTTCATTTAGCTCTTTCCCCACTATAACCTCATTTCCCTGTTTACATTCTGGCACACACACTGGAGACATCATGGGACCCAGGGATGGAGGTTGTGCCTATAACTGTAATTTAAATGTCCCTGAGACTATACTATGGCACTGAGGTAAGCAAGAAGAGAATGGTGTGCAGCCATACTCTAAATCATCTTGAGCATCCAAAACAGGGAGGCTATCTGCCAACAGCCTGAGGTGGTCCCTCACTTGCACTAATTCCTGGGCTATGTGTGGGAATCATCTGAGAAATCATCTGGGAATCATCTGCTACTGGGCACAGAAAAAAGCCCTGCCAGGAACAGTTCTCCCAAAGTATCAGCAGAATGGCAGTGCCTGGGAACATCCTGGATGCTGCTCGATTTACAAATACAGCCTCAGAAAACAATCTTGTTTCCTAGTTGTCCACATAGGGCTTAAAAGAAACCAGTAAAGGTGTTTGATTGGGTCCCAGGTTCTTCTGTAATATGTAACAAATATAACTGTGTAGAACCTACTTTTCTATAGGAAACAGTTGATTTATGTAACTTCCTAAACTGAAAACAATACACCTATAGGGTGCAGTGTCATGTTCTTGTGCCCATATGAAAAGATCCGTTTCATCAGGAGCTGATAAGAGATCAGACACTGAAGCTGATTTCAAGTACCTGGAAACTGAAGGCAGATGAAGGCTAGATGTGGCTGTGTCTCAGCTGCTGTAATGAAGTACAAATCATGAGAGGTACTATTTGATTTAATTGGAATGAGTGTTGTCAACAGGTTAAGGGAGGTGATCCTTCCCCTCTGTTCTGCGGTGGTGAGGCCACTCTGTGCCCAGTTCTAGGATCCCCAGTAGAAGAGAAGCATGGATACAGCAGAGAAAGTCTGACAAAGAGCCATGAATGGAAGGGATGGGAAAGCCTCACCTCTGATGGTTCAGCCTGGAGAGGACAAGGCTCAGGGGATCTCTTCTGTTTATATCAATGCCTGCAGGAAGGGCTCTTAGAGGACAGAGTCAGGCTCTTTTCAGTGATGCCCAATGATGAACAGGAGTCAATGGGCAAAAACTGAAACATAGGAGGTTCCCTCTGAACACCAGGAAATGCTTTTTTACTCTGGAGGTGACTGACATTTCAAGTTATTCAAAAAAGTTTTGAAATCTCCAGTTCTTTCAGATACCTGTCTTATGGAGAAGGTCCTAAACAACCTGCCTTAGGCAGCTTCACTTGAGCAGCTTTGGACAAAGTGACCATCAGAGGTCCCTTCCAACTTCAGCCATTTTGTGTTTCTGTGATTATCAAATTTCCCACCCAAACAAACTTGAAACTTCAGGTGAAGTTCAGCAGAATGCTATTTCTCTCATATTTATGTATTAATTTAGATGCAAATAGAAAATCTGTGTGCTGAGAAGCTCCACAGGGAAAATTATTCACTAAGAACTGCTGACACAAGTGATCAAGGTCCTTGTCTCTGTACTGTACAGGCTTTTTTTTTTTTTTTTTTTTTTTTTTTTTTTGGAGGGGGATAAATACCATTGCAATGGTAATAAAAGCAGTTTCCAGATCTATGTTCTGACATGCCAGTTACACATACAGAATTTCTTCAGGCATCTACAATGGGAATGTGCAACACAGAATACTATTAAAGATAGCAAAATGTTTTAAGTTCTAAGGTTCAGAATCTTGGTCACAATTTAAATAACTTGGATAATGGAGAACATAAAAATTTCAGTGGCAAGATATGAATAAATATTCTAGCTTTTGACATGTCACTTAAAACTGCAAACAGAAATTAGTACAATGAAAAGAAGAAAATGTTATGGAGTGGAGACTGGGGTGCACTTGAACTTTTTCTATCTGTACTTTGGTCAAGTGGTCCATTTTTTGTCCCCTAAATTCATCATATTTTATCTTACATGCTTTACTGATGGCATCAAAATAGGCAATATTGTTCTTAAAGTATTTTCATTTCACCTTAATGACACTGACATCACTACAATTCCTAATGGATTCTTTTGTTCTTTATATGTTCATATATATTCAGGTATACTTCTTAGCACTCTCAAGAATCCTACTACATAAAAAACTGTTGTGGTTTGTTTGTTTTTCTAAGTAAGGTTAGTATTCATAAAAAGGCTATGATAGCAGACATTTAACTCTATCTATCAGTGAAAACAGAAGAAATGCGGTTCTCCAAGATTCTTCACAAGAATGTCTCAGTCCTACATGTTAGAGCTGTATAGAAATCTCTGTGTCCAACAATTTTCACCGGGAACGATGTAAAAGAACATCATCAGAGATTACATAAAATGGGTGCCCCTTTCATGAACCCGAATAAGACCAATGGACTGTTTCAAACTGGACAAGACCATCTTGCATCAGGCTTCACAGCAGCACAGAACTCTACGTCTCATTACATAGCCCTGAATGCATGTTTTAGGGTTTTCAGGAGTTGAAGTCAGTAGCTCTCTTGCTGGCAAATATAAATACATTGTATCTGAAAGAGACAGTGTTATATATTTGTCAACATTTTCCTTTCAGTTTGGCAGCGTAAATTCTGAGGATGAGTGAGTGAGTGGATGGGAAAAGAGCCCAAGTCACACAAGGGAATTGACATGTCAGTGCCCATTGTTGACTAGAAGCTCCTTAGCATGCTGCTATGAATCAACAGACATTTCTACTTTCACACTTACAGGGATCTGTTATAAAAGACATCCCAGAGCTCCGTTTCATCTTGCTTGCCTTACAATGTTTATATGCTGCCACTGGGACAGAGAACAGATGTGATGGATTAACTAGCAATAAATCATATGGCAGTGAACACACAGCATTATCATTCTGAAGAGGTAGCATTAAGTATTGCTCTAGAAAAATTGATAACATTTCCCTGTAAATAAATGGTTCTTTGTCCCATACATGACCCTCCCAGCCTGTGCCACACTCTCCAAACAGTCATGCTTTACTTCCCTTTTTAAAACTATATTAAGTATTCTGTAAACTGTATTAAGGTTCAATGTAAATGAAGATTAATCACAGTCTTCAAAGCTGTGATACCGAGCACCATGTCCCACCATTTTCGCTATCATTAAAGCTAATGAAGAAAAAGTTTCTTACAACTAGTAGAACTCCCACCAACAAAGCAGCAACAAAAATGAAGCCCTGCCAGTCCAGTCACATCCTCCCCAGGGAGCACTTCTACTCCCCCGGCATCTATTTTCTGATGGCAAGATGCCGACTCCTACAACCTCCACAAGGAACCCAAGAGTCATAACATCCCTCATTAGTATTTGCACACCATCTGGTGACTATTACTGAATTAACTTCTCACAGAAAATAAGTTTTTAGAATATAAGCATAAAATTAAGACTTTGATATGAAATATTACTCTTCTCCTCCCTTTCCCCACCCCAAAAAATTGCAGAATTTTTAAAACAGAAGAAAGAGAAGTGTGAGAAAGATACAGTAAAAAAAGCAAAGAGTCTTTCAAGTGCCCCCATTGTCTTTCTTCCCAATTTATGATGGTATAATTTAGTGCACACATGGGCTGTTTGGGTCCAGCTCTTACTCTATTTGCTTTAGTTAAATAGCATGTACACTTGTTGAGCGCTGGAAAAAAATGAGTGATAATTTTATAGTTATTTTACTCCAATCTACCTTTTTTTTTTCTGTGAAGATACTCATAAGATTAAAACCCTGTGTGTTTCATTTGCCTCTGCAAGTCCCCAGGTGCTACAAGGGCCTTTGGATTGTGAAGTTCATTTCCCCTGTAGTACTACCCTGGGAGAAGAGAATAAGGTAAATCTTCAGGTTTGAAGTACCAGTTAAGGGAATTTTTTTTCCTTTGGGAAGGGAAGGGGGACAGCAAGAATGTTTTTGTAGCTTGATTTCTTTTAGTGCTATTTTTTTCAAAGGGAAGAAAATCCTGGCAACACATATTAACCAACCACTTGATTTCACTGATTGCAATTAGAAAATAATCACCAATTACAATTTAGAGTGAAGCTGTGACAACGCAATATAACTGACATGGTATTTATTAGTTAAAATAGAAATAAGTTCTCCCCAAACAAACCAGTGATATAACTATCTCTTCAGATAAACCACTAGGTTTCAAAGAAGCAAAAGTTTTGATGCTATGGCAATTTTAGGAAAAACAGCTGTTCAGGTTACATGTAGCAGTTATCTTTTAAATTAAATACATTGGTAATATTAAAGGAATTTTAATGCAACTGCAAAAATTAAAAATAAAATACCAAGGACCATATGGTACTGCCATAAAACATTTATGTCCAAATATTTGCTCTCATTCTCGTCCAATGAAAACAAAGTCCCAACTAGGAAGCAGAACTCATTTCTCTCTAACAACCAGTAAAATATCCCCCTGCCAAATTACAAACTACAGCAAGCAAATTCCTCCTTGCCAATCATAACTGAAATCAAACTTTGTCAGAGAAGGCAGGATGTATTTCAAAAGTTGGACCCAAACATTTTACTATTTACCAAAAGACCCCACTGTATCACGGTCCTTGTAAAAAAACTGCAGTGAGAATGATTTTTCTCTCTAAAACACTTAAAGTCTTTACATGTTAACACTGAAATATATGGGTTAGTCATGTCCAGCATATGTGCAGCTGTTTGCCAGATCAGAATTTAAGCACAACTGATGATTTGTTTCTTAATCAATATTTTAGCCAAGAGAGATTGAAAGTTATTTGAATTGCTGGTCCTGGAAATGTTAGATGTCTGATTTCAAGTTTAAGGGATCCAGATTCCACAGGTTAAACCTCTTCAGTTATAATGCTGAATATTCTGGCCCAGATCCAACAAAACACTTAAACACATGCTTGACCTAAAACACAGAGACAGCTGCAGAGAACTTAAAAGTTAAGAATTTACAGGACCAAGGAAAGAATGCTTAATACCATTCAGGATCAAGCCTAAATACCATCAATCTCTTTAAAAGACTTTGATTTCTGAAGGTTCATCCTTCTATAATTTAACATAGAGCTATATGACAATCTGACTGGTCTGTTCAAACCTGACTGGCATCAGATTCATTTATATTAATCTTTCATAAAGGAAAAAAAATTAAACCCTGATGAGTTTTCTGTAATTTTAGAAGGGGGGAAATGTAAGCACTGTCTTAGTCTAAGGTAGGAGCATTGAGTACAAAAAGTGAAAAGAAAGCATGCTGATCTTTGACCTCAGTACAACCTAGTCCTTAATTTAAATTATGCTGTAACAGACCAAGATGGCAAAGTAATCAAAAGAAATCCACACAAATTCAAAAAACATATATAAATATTAACAGACTTTTTAAAATCAAGTAGAAGCTTTTCACTTGTGGTTTTGAACAGACATTTTGCTTTGTATAAGACGCTCACCAAGTACATCTGATGTACAGACTCAGCTGGGTCACAAATGGCACTGCTGATGCAAGCGCACTCATCAGAGGCTCTGCTACTCTGGGTGTCACTGCCCAGAGCAGCCAGCTCAGGCCACACTGAGCTTTGGACCAGGTGGCTGAGCTCCACACCCATATCTTCAAAGCACAATTCACTGGGCACTAGCACTGAATTTTCACTGATTAAAAGTCCCTGCAGCTGTGGCTTCATGGTGCAGTTCTTAAAGGATACATCCCTTTTGGAAACATTAATGCTTTCCAGTGCTGGAGCGCTGCTGCTCTGTGAGCTGAACCACTCTCACTCCTGAGCAGCACGGCTGTGCGGGGCGCTCAGCGCTCACCTCCCAGGGAGTCAGTCCCAGGGGAAGGGACAGCTCCACCCAAAACCCTCATCAATGAAAATCACATCCCACAGTATTTTCAGCTAGTTCAGCATTCTGTCTGGTTAATATGAGGTGGCTTTAGGCCTGCATTTCTCTGCTGTGTTGTTTTGACTTCTAAAAGCAAAGAGTCTTTAAATCTTAAATAGTTTGGGCTGAAAACTCATCTAGTTTCAACCCCCCTGCTGTGGGCAGAAACACCTTCCACTAGACCAGGCTGCTCAAAGCTCCATCCAGCCTGGCCTTGAACACTTCCAGGGATGGGGCATCCACAGCTTCTCTGGGCAGCCTGTGTCAGTGCCTCACCACCCTCACAGTAAGGAATTTATTTCTAATATCTAAACCTACTCAGTTTCAAGCCAAAGTGTCCACTTTCCCATAATTCTCAGGATTTTTTTTCCTCATGCATATAAAGGGAATTATAATTTTCAGAACTACTTTAGTGCAAAGGTAACACAGACTTTAAGAGAGGAGGGTATCCATTGTTTTTCATGAAGGCATTATTCATTTCTCCAAATAGAAAACTAGTTTGATTTTTTTTTTCTCTTAAAAAAGGGAACTAGGCTGTTTCCCACAGATTCTTATCAGTAAAAGATAAGGCTGAATAGGCATTGCTGTCATAAAAACTGACCCTTATGTGTAACTCAGAGTGCAGATGATTTTTTAAAAAAAAATTTGTTTTGAACAGGAGCACAGAATTTTAACAGAAAAGCCTATTTATATGTTTTCTGCAGTAAGGAATCATAGGGTTAAAAACCCTACATAAATTGTTCCACTGATTTTGAAACATGTATTACAATGATTCATTTAAGAAAGTGCCCTCAATCTCCAGCATCAGAGTGTTGCTTTGTTTTGTCTGTAACCTTCTAGAATTTTCTTCTCTATTTTAGTTCTTGTATACCAGGACTAAGTAACCTCCTCTGATAAGAAAACAGATGGAGATCTCAGAATCTCTCATTGCAAAGCATATTTTCAAAAAAATATTGAAACCATTCCTTGATTTTCCCTCCAACACTCTCCAAAGTATTATCTTTCTTAAAAAGTGTGTGCCAAAATTGAACTCAAGGCCCCATTAGATTTTCATCAGACTCCCAAAATAATATCATTTTCCTATCCTTTACTTGAGATTTCTCCATTTGATATATTGAAACCTCACATTAGCTTCCCTACTGTATTAGCTGGCAACTCACCTTTAGCTGATTATTTACCAGAACTCAAAAGCCTTTTAAAGCCACAGCCTTCCAGAACAAAGGTCTCCATTTTCAAACACTGGCTTTGTCCCAAATTCGCTTCCATTTGGCCATACTACAACGCACATTGCACACCTCCACTTACCTAAACAAGCAATCAGAGGTCACTCTTTATCAATGATCTGCCATGTTCATCTTCAGCCACTTTCCCCTATCTGTAACACTTAGAAGTAATACAAATTTTCTAACCAAAACAGTGCCATTGAATAACAAGTAAACTTTATATAAAAGTCTGCCAGTTAACTATAAAGTAGATCCAGTAAAGCTTTTGGCACATGCTTAAACCTTAAGCACTTTACTCACACTGATGTTAAGTACCTTGTCTGCACACCCAGGACTCTGCTGCAGAAGAGAAATAAAATACACTAGCACAATCGATCTGTATAGCCAGGATTCCAGGTTTGGCATGTCATTCAGAGATTTCAGGGTAGCCAGCAATTACGTTTAATAGAAGCAGAAAAAGCGGAGCTCAGACTGAGAAATGATTCACTAAAACAGTGAATCCTTTGTATAGAAAGTGTTAGGATTCTTTTACCTCATTCTTGTCTTTTGTATAACACCTGTACATGAAAAGCTGGGGTTTAGACAATAAAATACTTCTTGCTTTGGACAATTTTTTTTTTTTTAATTCACTCTACTTACACAGGAAAGGTCAGACCCACTCTACTTCCACTGTGCTTGGAAGAATTAATCCCCCTACCTAGTTTTGTATTTGATGATACAATTTTGGCTTAGAAGAGAACATTGTTTGGAAAATCTGTATTTCTATGCACCCACATCTTCCCCCCCCCCGCCCCAGCTCATAATTTTTATTATTACTGTTGATTGGGTTTTAAAAGAACTCATTGTTATGAGTTCATAACAGTCCCTCTGAAAGAAAACAGAAAAAAAAAAGGAAAATGTGTACAAATTTAGCATAGTTATCCTATTTCAACCCTTGACATGCTGGATGCCATCTTAAAGGATATCTTCGTTTTGCCTTCAAACTTGTCTTTTCATAAACAGATGGACAAAATTATTTAAAACCTGCCATAACTTAAACCATCAAATACCTCGTATACACACAATAGATTTTTCTCTTGTCTCTATCAGAGGCTATTGCATTGGGCAAGCTATGGTTAGAGTACTGTAGAGATATTGATTAGCTCTCTCTTGTTCTCTGAATTAAAAATTGCAGTTCACAGATAGAGATTCAACAGTTCATCCAGACTAAATCCAAGATATTTTTGTATTTGTCATCACATCCTCTAGATATTTTTAGTCTTATTCAAGTTCTTCTGAAAGGAGGTACAACGTAAGTGCTGCTTTCTATGGGCACCTTTAAAGCAAGGGCATAGAACATTACTTCATCTTTCATTATGTATATCACACATTTCTAAATGTGATATCAATGTAGTGTAAGCTGCTAAATACATCCTCATTTGCATATATGTAGAGTGAGATTTGCTGCTACTTCCACAGCTAGCTAATGCCGCATCTTAGTGGTATTACACAGAAAATGTAAATTGGGGAATCCCTGATTTATCTTGTACAGCAGGAGAAAACCCTGATTTACAATTATTTAGGATTTGAAATCTGTAATATGGGAATAATGGCAGTGAAAAAATGGGCTGGGTACATTTTTTCAAATGACTCGTGTGAGATAAAATAAATTCCCATGTTATTTTATGTATTTGGGGTATTAATTTTACTCAGGTCACAGGAAAACAGCTACACTTTCATTAATGAAATGCTCTTAGGCTAATTTCCATTTGTATGCAAGCAACATCATCAGGTTTAGTGCATGCACACAGTCATACATACTTATTCTGATATCTGCATGAGAAGAAAGTGAACAGGCTGTTGATTTATTACACACAAATTGAATGAATAAGATAACATTTTATTAGCAAGATACCATTATAAAAATGACTATAAATGGATACAATACAATACAAGTAGTATATTGCCTTATCAGTAAATCTACTGTATGCTAGGACCTGGTACATGTTGTAATAAAAAGATAATTAAAAGTATTGAATCACAGAACCATACCAAGAAATAGCCCAGTAACAACAAGATCCATTAGTGAAACAGTATGTACTGCCAACCAGGTTCAAAAAAGACTAAAAAGTGAAGTCAATTTTTAAGGAAGTAGAAAATAAATCTGAAGTCCAGGCAGTAAAAGAATAAAGAAGGGGACTATTTTGCCAGCTTTCTCTAAAACAGACAAGAAAATGTCTGGGCACAACGATTTCTTGTTTGAGGACTTTATCTCATACCTTTAGTGAGTGTATTTGTGTATTTTTGGGAAGGTGGTATTCACACTCTTCAACTAATAATATAATAGTAAAAATATACCTATAGAAATATTTCAGAAGGCTTTTTTTTTTTTTTTTTTTTTTTTTTTAGTTTGAGGTTTTTTTCATTAGGTTTGGTTTTTATTTTGGGAGTTGATTTTTTGTTTGTTTGCTTTTATGAACAGTGCTGTCTAACTCTGGAAATAAACACCGTCTTCTGGTCCTCAGCCCTCACCCTCTCCCCTCAGGTCAACTGCTTCCCCTCCCTCCCTCTGGTCAGTTTAATATGGAGATGCTGCCTGAGCCTTGTTGTACAGAATAAGCACACAACATTCTCTCCTGGGAGTTGCTTCATGCAAAACACTGCCCTGCTGAGAGAGTGGAAATTTACCCATAAGACATTCTTCCAGCAGCAAGACTACAGAGGAAACCTGATCAGAATTTTTAAAGACATGCTGTGATTTTTTGTATAATTCGTACTAAGTTTCAGGGAGAAAAAATAAACCAAATGTTTAAGGTTTGTTATGCTTGGTCTTGACCAGAAACAGATTGAGATATAGTCTCATTTGGGGATAGAAACTGAGAAGAAGACAGCGGTGGATCATTTTCCACAGATTTTCTGCTGCTCTGTGTTCTCCTGTGATTTGTTTTAGGGTTTTTTTTCTCCTTCTGATTATCAGTTTACAGTCTCTGCAGCACTTCAGCTGATCAATACAGCAGCTCTCTCCCTTCCACACACAGGCAGAATCTTACTTGCTTTAAGACATGCTGGTGGTATTTGCAAAGTAAAAAACATTTGTTTTTACTACCTAACTTTGTATCACTGATTTATTAAGAAATTATACCTCCAAGTAACATAGAACATAAGAAAGGTGATAATTTTTAAGTTGTTATTTCTTAAATACCCGTTAAAAATTGTGTAGGAGAATAGTGAATATAAAATCTCTTTTAAGAAAGAAGCCTTTAATTTGGGGTCTGATCCAAAGTCCGATGAATGCTCCTCCTTACTTGTGGGTTTGACTCAAACCAGATTTTATTGTTTAATCTTACCCTGATCGATTTCAGCAGCACAGCTCCCACAATCTTTTATTATCACAATAAATTTAATTTTTAGATTTTCATAGTATCTAAAAGTTGCAACTAGGGTAGGATCCAGTATGCCAAGTACTATTTAGAAACTTGTTTTTAAATTATAGCCCTTTCCTTCAGAGGTTTCAGTTGTTTTGTCAGTTTGCAGACACAGCCCACATTTGAACATCAGGCAATGGTGGCAAAATCAGACCTGATGAATCAGTGAAGTTTGCCACATTAATAAGGACTTTGCAGAACTAAACTTTTACATGCCAACATCTTTAGGACAGGAAACACTTCTCACTTTTTATCTTAAGCAAACCAGAAACCCTTAATAAGATGCAATACCAGAATTTTTTTTTCTCCCCTCACTTCCTGCAGTGTTTGGGAGACTGCTTTACCCTTCTCTGCAGCAATACTGAGACGCTGGTGAACAGGTATTTAAATGTATTTTTAAAGTAGATCTAGGAGTTACAACAATTATGTGAGGGAAGGAGAATTTAACAATCAGAGCTCAAATTTGGTGTATGTAGATTAGCAAAAGAAGACTGAGATGTGATTACAACACTTAAGATCCTTAAAAGAAGAAATCACCAAGCTGTAAATGGCTTCTAAATTCTGCAGAAACAGATGGAACAGGGAACCATGACTGGAATTTATATAGAGATAAAATAAATATGAAAAGGAATGTACAATTGTATCAATGGCAGCAAAAAAATTCTTGGAAGTACCAAGAGAACTGGTGGATTGCCCATGTCCTGATAAATTTGAATCAAAATCAATGAGAAAATCAACACTAACCAAAACAAAAACAAAAACAAAAACAAAACAACAAACAAACAAAAAAAACTAGTATAACTGAAGAGATAATAAGTAAAATTCTGTGGCCTAGACGAAAGATGTCTAAATACAGTACTGATGAATGTAAAGATCAGAAGAACTACTTGTTCAGATGAAAATAGGGATTTTTATTTCATTTTAGTTCTAAGAAACTTACGTTTCTGCGAAAGAAGCTTCTGCTTTGGAGAAACACACTCTTGGGGCACAGTATATATCAGCTCCTGTAGGGTACTTGATATTTCACCCCAGACTCCATTCTTTGAACTCATCATTATTAGTCTTCCTCCATATTTTCTAAAAATTCAGGTAGTACGGACCTTTCTAGACCATGTCACCTAGAAACCATAAACCTACAACAATTCAAGCTCCATTTTTGCTGTAAAATGTCTGATGATAGGCACAAAAGCCACACATACGGTGCAAGTTTCAGATCAATAACATAAAGTAAACAAGTCACTCCTAAAACAAATGTCAATATTGAATGGTATGACTCTTCTGCCCCATTCAGTTGGAGGAGAAATAGGTGTCTCTCAGTGAGCCAGAAATCTTGCATGCCAAATGACAGCTAACACAGCTTAAACAACAAGGAATGCTTGGCAAAGGCATGTGTAGCAGTTCATGCACTGCTTGAGAGTTGACGCACTGTGTTCAGCAAAACACTTCCAATACATCTACTTTTTCCCTAGACCTTAAATTTTCCTCTTGTGCATTGAAGAATCTGCTTCTTTTTCCTTTTTTTTTTTTTTTTTTTTTTTTTTTAATTTTTGAAGTGGGAACAGTGATTTTAAAGTTATGTCTCTAAGTGGGAACCAGGACAGTGCTTTGGGAGGGGAATACACAGCATCTTCTTTGAAACTAGTGTACAGCTTTTTATTCTACTGTGCATATCCATGAATCTGCTTTTCAACAACACCACGGTGAGTAAGAATATGTAATCTTGTGAAGAGAAAATGATCACAGGCTTTTTTCTAGGGCTAAAATAGCTTGCATACGGACAGGAAATACTACTTTGCCTAAATCCAGATGTCACACCAGTTACAGCTTCGGGAAAATGTCCTAGAATAAGGAATACAGTAGCCTCAAATTCATTAAACATTTCTATGTTTGAAGATACATAGAAATCTTGGACCAGAAGATATGTTGATTTCCAAACACTGTTCTAGTGAGCGAGGAAATTCACTGTTCATTAATTACTATGCACATACAGTATGGATGTAAGTGTAGTGATTTGAAAGCCTAAACCTGAGTATAGAGCCTGAACTCTTCTTTAGATTGTATACATTGGACAGCAGCCATGCCTTGGCAGTGAGCAGTGTGCATTGCATGTCAGAGAGTACAGCGCAGGGATCATATAACCATAATCATATGGAAAACATTTGTTTTATTTGCATTACAAAAGCAAGATTTGCCATGAATCTACTGGCTTAAAAGCACTTTAGAAGATAGTGGAAGGCAAAGGAAATAAGAAGCTTGGTTAGCAATTCCTTCAAGATACCTCTATTTCCATATAAGTTAATTTTAATAGGGGAAAAATAAGTATTGATCATGTGTACCTCTGCCTTTCTATAACATAAGATATAAAAAATTATTTGATTATTACTATCAGATCATTTCCTTTGAAAATTTCCTTACAAATTCCTGCTTACATTAAAATTTTACACCCAGCCATGCAGCCCAATATAAAATACATCAATTAGCTACGGTGTTTGTATGCCACACTAATAGAATATGAAAATACCTGTAATGCATGAATTCGAAAGATAACAGAGATATAAATTCAGACAAAAACTTGCCCAAACTTTGCAAGTAAAAAAACCAAAAAACTTATTTAATTTCCATTGATGAGAATGAAAAAATATACTATTGGAAAAAGACCTTTCTGAAAGCAAAAAGCAATTATGCTTCATGCTCAAAAGACCACAGATTCCACATAAAACTCACAATGCGCTGCCAATTATTTGGAGTTCAAATTCTCTTATTGTAGCAATTGAAACAATCTCAAAGAGTGCAAAAATTACCGAGTTGAAAAATCTATTCTTTAAAGTTTATGTGCATTCATTTTGCACATAAACGATCTTAAAATATTTCAGAAGGTGCTGTACTTTTTAGTTTTAAAAGTAAAAATAACATCTATCACTTTAGTAACACTGTTAGACATCTTTTAAATAGATATTTAACAGAATTAGAGACATGTTGGAGAAGATAGCTTATATTCACTGAAAAGGCTACTGTAGTGCATTAGTCTTTAGATAAAGTAATAGGATCTTTTCCATGTATTAACAATCCTTCATACAAAAGATTTCTTAAAACTTTTTAAACAGCTTTATCAAGTCAAGGTTACAAAGCACAAGTGGGTAGCTAAATGATACATGGTTAGTAAGAATGGTATTGCCTGAATCCATTTTGATTGCTTTAGGAAAAAGAGGAATTTGCAGGGTTTGCTTCTTTAAAACTAAAGTACATTTTAAAATTTACAATAGCATAACAAAGTGATATTCCTGTAGTGCAGATTTTTTTACTATCTCACTTGCTTCTAAGGAATCTTTAGCAGACTGATATAATTTAAGCTGCAATGCATTGATTTGTCCCTTCTGACATGATCACAGAGACCAGCACCACACTAAAACCTCCTGAATTTGTTGGTGACTTTCCATTTGCAGCTCTGGTAATTGCAAAGTCTAGTGAAGGCAATGCTAATTTTATGCTATAAATAACTGTTTCAAAAGCAGTTTTTGCTTAAAATGTAGAGATATATTCTATTCCGATCAAATTCCTGTTGATACAAATCACAGCTGTATATTTAAGAAGGTGGCAAAGTATATATATTCTAACATTTGCACATCCATGTGCACATTTATCTACTCAACATCCATCATCCCACCAATGATTCAAGTACTAATAACTGTGTATTTGCTTCTGGTTCTCGCTTCTTTGTCTTAATCAAGAGTGTCCAAAAAGACTTGTACATCTACACCTACAATTTGTCCATTTTCCTGGTTCAAATTTCAAATCACTCAGGATCAGGAAATATAAACCCAGGCATTTGGCAAAGCACCCAAAAGTAATAGGAAAAAATACGTTGTGTGGAACAAACGATGAATCAGGCTTTTATTCATTTTTCTGCAAGGTTTGTAGCAAATAAATGAGCCTTTCTTTTTGGTGCTACCACAGCATAAAAAGAGAATCACTGGAACATGCTGGAATAGCCATAAAAAGTGAATAAAAAATAGCAAGAATGACTCTCAAATGCCTACATAAAGCTAAGTCAGGGCTATAAAAACTGCTGCATCTAATTCCATAATTTCTTTCTGCATTTTCATGCAGTCAGCCATTCTGAATTGTCCTGGTGTTTGCTGTCCAAGGATATTGAAAAAAAGCTTATCTAATTCATAATAAAAATTATTTCTTTATTATCATTATTTCCTACTGATGTCATCCTTGCTAAAACAGGGTGTTAACTTCAAACCTAATAATTACCAGAAGAGAGTTTTCACCCTTTTACTTCCCCCCCACCAAGATTTTTTATAGACATATATTTCATTTGATTATCTGTACACCCCTTAACAGTTTGTGAATTTTCATTTCTAAGAGATGAATATATTATACTAAGGGATATTATATAAATGAGACCATTATTCAAAATGAGAATCTTCTCTACTAACAGCATCACTATTTGCAGAGTATGGGACAAAATAAATGTCTCCCATGAGTGACTAAATGCAAAATAAAAAGTAACCACTCAACTTTAATAGTTTAAAAATGCTATTAAACATAATGGGTCTTCAACATTCAAGCAGCACTATGTTTTAAGTGATCTTCATTTTTAAAGAACTATTTTATTTACATTTGAAATATTGATGGTGCATAAAGTTCTGTTAATGTAATAATGATAGTCAAAAGTATTTAAAATAATGGACACAAGACTGAAGCCATAAGTTTATTCTGTCCCTAGGATGAGACTCCAGTGCTAAAAATGTAAACATCTGAAAAAATAATAAGAAACACCTACTCCACTCTGCACAATTCTTGAGAAAGCATCCGTGACTTTCTTCGTAACTAAAAGGAGAAATATCAAAGCAAAACCTACTAGTTTATCAAGTAATAAAGTAGTAGGTCAATCTGGCTTTTTACTGTCTCTGGGTATATGTTTCCAGAAATTAACTCTTTAGGTAGCAACCTTATAATTAAAAATTATGGATGTAAAGGACCTGTTTCAAAATACCATAAAGATCATGCTTACATGTAAATAGGTAAAAAGATAAAGATATTATCTTTAATCTGTGATGCCATCTTTTAAAATAAATTCACATTACTATTTCTTGTGTTGCCCAGGACAGAAAGGCAAAATCTTCAGGAGCCAATACAAGTGATTTCCCGTACTAATTTGTTGCTGGATATCAAGCCTGGTGGCCATGCCAGCACAGTGTCCATATACTATATGTGCTCTGAGCAGCAGCATTATTTGTGGGAAACCAAAGGAATACACATGCCCCTTTACAGGAAAACAAAAAAGACTACAGGTCAGATTTATAATTCATAGTTACTGGTATGCCAGCAGCACACAAAGCTGTATGGGCCTTGAGTAGTCTAGCAAATGATGTGAGGTGGTCAGATCCACAGGATCTATCTCTCCACTGAAATGTGAAACTGGAAAGAAAGCAGGGCACACTCATAGGCCACAGCTGGCATGTTTTGCAAGCATAAACTGGAAATTACTTAGCCTTAATTTCTCTTTTACTCAGTTGAACTTATCCACAATTTCTGTAGAGTTCCATGTCTTCCTGAAGAGCACTCCAGCTTATTGCTTTTCACGTAGACAATTAAAAAAGAGAATGGTTACATCCACGTACCAGAAATGTAACCAGCTGTAAGCACTGCAGGCTTTGTAACATACCAAGAGAATGCGTAACCTCAGAAAAATTCTCAAAGTTATACTAGCCTGGATTGGAAGGAAGGAGACCAAATTAGCAGCCTCTCCAAAATTAGCCAAGAATCAGATCAAGAAGTAAACCAGAGAATTGTCTTTCATTGGCTTTCATTCACTAGTAGCTTTTCCTTGTATTTTGTAATCAGGAAAATCTTAGATCATCTAGAATAAATGTATATTTATATACATGTATATACATATAACTGAATATTTATTGTAGAACAAACAGAAGAATTTTCTTTTTCAAGCAATAATGTTTTACTGTTAAGTACAATAACTCTAGAATGAGTTTACACTTGTGAATCAAAGAAAGACTTGGAGTCAATCATTTTAGAAGCAGGCAACCTCAACACCATTAGCACTTGCAGGAGTGCTGTATAGAATACCAAAAGCATTTTGGGGAACTGGTAATCCAGACATTCATGTTGAAGAAAAGTTCACTATGTAATGAGTATAAGCAGTAAAGAGGCAGTAACTTACTGTGACTTTGGGATACTCTGCACTGCTCCTTAGACTTTTTCTACATCTACTTCTTTTTCATTTTTAAGTTTCTTAAGATAGCATTTAAAAGACCAAACTGAAAGTGAGACCAATTGTGGTAAACTTTCTACATACAGATAGTTAAAAAAATCCCAAGCATGCTTTTCATGGATTTTTGTGAATTCTATAAAGTCACAGGACTGGATAAAAAACAGATTTAAATTACTTGCCCAGTATCACACAGCAAGTCAGGGACAGAGCTTAGAAATAATCCAGACCTATATCCATGTAGCAAACTATTTACTGCTTTGCTTCCCGTTCCTTACACCCTGCCTGGGTAGGTACAGCCATTGACATGCTTCAGCTGCCAACATTTTGCTGAGAGCTCAGTTGTCTATCGACACTCGCATCTGATTTCTGTCCAACCAAAACCACATCTGGCATTTCCAACTGGAATAATTCAAAATTAAAACATGGACACCCCTAATTTCCATTCATAACTGTCTTTTTCTTCCTACAGTGTCACAGTCAACATTGCAGTATTCTTTGCAGATATGATAGTTACCTCTCCTTGCACTGAAACCCTATCACCTGACATTCTTCTTCTTCCAAATCATTTTTACAGCTGTATTTTTCTTTCTTTAATAGGCAACATCCTCCTCTCATTTCATAAAAGTCTCCATATACCATTCACAAGCACAGCATGCTGGAAAATGCAACTGTGCTTTTTCTGATCAAACTCCTCTATACCAGTAACCAGCTCCACTTTTTTTTTCCCAGGATCTGGCCTTTTCTTCAAGGCCCTGCACTGCTCTGTTTCTGAGTGCCTGCCTCATTCACATCTCCTCTGTATTGGTTGTCATGGCTACAACACCAGCCTCACATCCAGGCTTCCTTTTCCCCGTGGAAATTTAGCATCACAGAAACAAAGAATCATTAGGGTTGGAAAGGACCACCGAAAACATCAATCCCACCTTTGACTGAGCACCGCCTTGTCAACTAGACCATGGCACAAAGTGCCATATCCAATCATTCCTTGAAAACTTCTGGGAATGATGACTCCACCACCTCCAGGCGCAGCCCATTCCAATGTCTGACCACTCTTTCAGTGCAGAAATTCTTCCTGAGGTCAAACCTAAACCTCCCCTGATGCAGCTTGTGGCTACATCCTCTTGTACTATCACAGTTCCCTGGGAGAAGAGACCCCACCTGGCTACAACTCCTTCCAGGGGATTGTAGAGAGCAATAAGGTCCCTGCTGAGCTTCCTCTTCTCCAGGCTAAGCGATGGCAGCTCCCTCAGCTGCTCCTCACAGGACTGGCTTCAGACCCTTCTGCAGCTCTGTTGCCCTTCTCTGGACTTGCTTCAGCTCCTCAACGTCATTGCTAAAGTGAGTGGCCCAGAATTGGACACAGTTCTTGAGGTAGCCTTCCTACTCTCCAGCAGATCAAAACTCCTTCCCAGCTTAGTGTTGTTGGTGAATTTACTGAGGGTACACATGATCCCCTTGCCCAGGGTCTCATGGACTGCCAGCCTAGTTCTTACAGTAGCCTTGGAATGAAACTTGGAAAATGGATGGAGGGGGTGTGTGTATCTTACTTTAACAAGAATATTTTCAGATCAGTGAGATACAACAGGCAGGTTTCAGGCTACATTCAAACCACAAAACACATCCATTCTGGCTATAGCATAGTATTTAGTGCAGAACAGCTACTTGGACAGCAACTACCTGCTTCAGGGCTCCTGAAAATTATACATTTCTATGAAATTCTCTGGGAAAAGAGACGCAGCCTGCAGACTCTTATAGCTACTGCCATTTTTGAAGCAGGAAGGCAGGGACACTCCAGCATGAGATCTATTGTCTTTTGTTAGGGAAGAATGAACAGAATAAGTATCTCCAGAAAGCCACAGTTGGTGTTGAATTGTAGATACTGGAAGAGATGGCATGGCCAAGATGTCCAGGAACATATGGGAAGGTGAGGAAAGGATGAAACTTCATAAGGAAGAGTGAGACATAGACCCTTTCTGCTACAGCAGCACAATCCCACAGAAGCATCACAGAGCTGAGGCTGCAGAATTTGATTCAGCTATAATCACATGAAGTGATTAATCTTAAGTATTTTCCATGTCTACTTTTTATTTCCAACTCTCTCTCATGTTATGTCACTGGAGCAGATACCACACTTCCCTTTGTGCCTGCAGAAAAAATAAACTGTATGTGTACAAAACAGCTGCTAAGCTGCAGTCAGTACCTCTAGGGCTATTTTATGGCATGAAAGTTTTAGATTACTGAGAAAGTGATGAACCTATACCGCTGATTGGAAGTTTCATCACAGGCATAATGTTCTTTATGTTGCTTCTCCTAGATTCTTGTCACTATAGGACACAAGAAAACATGATGCACACCTCTGCTTTTGTGAAAGTAAAAAGGGGTAAGTTTATTTCTGACTCTAATATTTATAGTTTTCTAAAGGTGACAGTGAATTGGAGGGTGAAAGTGCCACCTCGCTAATGACACTGGACAAACTATCAGTCTATCAAGTTTCTCTTCTTCTATGAAGGAATGTAAAACAATAAGTTATTTACAGAAAGTTGTGTGAGAAAGTTTGCTACAAGAATGTAAACTCAGAAGGCTTTAGAAAATCTTAAAAAATCAGGGCGACAGATTCTTAGTAATGTCTCTAGTTTTTCTTGCAGCCCCAATACCACAAAATATTAATAATTTCAAAAGAGATACGATGAAGGCAAACAAGTTGGGGGGATGCTAAATTTTATTTACAGATATATGCTCAATTTGCTTTAGTCATTGATTTGGTAGAGAAAATATTAAACAATAATTAATTCTAAATGTACTTGTTCCAGTGTACTTGTTTATCCATTGCTGCTGTTAACGTGACATCAGCTATTGGCCTTCACCTTTTAACTGTGTTCACTGGAGGGAGCAAGAAGAAAGGGGCACCCATCCATTGGCATAAGTGGCATTTTTCAGCATCGTGACAGGGTCTCACCTGCATGGAGGCAGCTGCACTGAAAATAGGTTGATTTTCACCTGTTTTTTTCTTGAGGGAGAATAACCCAGTGACACTGGACAGAGCACAAGTCACTGCAGGAGTGGCAGCCTGTCCCTCATGCAGGCATGGTTGATGAACCAGAAGAACTGCCTAAGGCAGTGACCCTTAAAAGATGCAGTGGCCAATTAAGTCTAGGGCTTTTTATAGATTTTATTTTCTTCAACATTTTTTCAAGGCTAAGCTTTGATGCTTAGGGGAATGGCAAACCAAGTCTTTCCTTATCTATCATATAAAGACATGGAACAATGGCTTTCTAGCCACTTACTGGTTCAGCACATGGGCGTGTAGGCACAGAACAAAAATACCTCCCAGTCTTTGGGGAGGTTCAGATCTGGAGCTCTCTTGCTGGGGGTCATCTCTACCTTGTTGTGAAAGTAATGTGAAATGACAACACTTTCCAAAGAAACAGAGAGTCCTTTTCTTTTTTAACTTCAGTGTAGCAGATTAAAAGATGAACCAGAATCCTTATACATCGTGGTTACTTTTGTCTCTATTTTGGCGAAAACCAGGGTACCTTCCATGTTCTGTCAACCCAGACAGTGAAATGACAATTTCATAATTTACATATGCCACAGATCTGCTATTGTTTGCACAGTCAGATTCATGGGTTGTTTGAGTCCCACCACATTGCACTCTTGGAATTTGGTTTTCTCTATAGGGTTCATCAGTGGCTTTCTTTGTCTCTCCAAGAAATTTTGCCTATATATTTTGTAGTTTAAACAAAACTTTATTCCTTTGGTTTATGTTTTTCATGTCAGGGATATCAAAAATATAAATGTATAATTCATATATCTTCTAAACCATGTAAACCTGCTTTGGTTCTGATATGTCCATTCAAGCTTATCTCTGCCCATCTCACACTCCAATACTTGAGAAGTTACTTTCCATTTCCTTTGACCACACTTGATCAGGAACAGCTGGCATTTCTCATCAGATAACTAATTTTTTAAGTAACAGCCCCATCAGTTATTTTCTGTTTACATTTACAGGGTTGTTGCTATGTAACTGTTAGTCTTTGAGTTCTGGCCCACTGTAAAGATGACTAAATGAAAGTAAATAAATAGACTTGCAATCAAAAAGAAACTGCTTGTTTCTGGACAGCTTCTGTTCTGGAAACAGTAGCACCAAGCAAAGTCCAAAAGCTGTTCCTAGGACACTGGCAAATGTCACTGCATGCCATGTAGCTCTCTATCCTAGGCACCTAGGGATGGTAATTAGATTTTAAATAATGCATTTCATATAATGTAAATTATTTTGTGAGAATGAGACACTGGTGTCCCTAGCTTCTTCCCTGGTGGCTCTGCTCTCAGGGATCAAATGCTGTTCTGTTCTCTCTCATGGAATAGAAGCCATGAATAAATACTGCTAAATTCATTCCTACTTTTGCAGACCTTGGTGGTCTTTATAAAGAAGTGTCATGGTTTTAAGGACAGTTTTGGATATATTTAGAAACAAACAACAAAAATAGAAAATGCTACCCAGATAAGCAGCCAGGATTCCATAGGCATCAGGGCTCTCTTATGCACTCTGAACTTCAAAATTCCACAGCACCTGTTGCTGCTCTTGTTCCCATCAAATTGATCCTTTGAGTGAGAAATTGGAGTTTGATCAACATAAAATCTGTTATTTTTCTAATTGTGATTCATTACATCTTCTCTAAATTGAAAACTCTAAAAATAAAGACTAACCTTTTCAAACTTCTCATCTGAAGATATTACAAAAATGAGCAATGCCTGAGCTTCCCAGAGAATGCCTGCAATATTAACTATACTATTGAAGACAGATCATTTATAAATCAAAAAGGCTGCTTCCAGATAAGACATCATTAAGGAAATGTTTTAGGCCTCTTTAAATTAACAATTCAGACTTATTTCTTATTTTAAGACATTACCAGAAGACCACCTAGATGCCAACATTCACTTTAGGAATGATACACTACCATTTAACTTGGAGAATAGATACCTATTTTTACTCCAATCCACATACTATTTTTACAGGAATATTAAAAAATTAAGCTTCCCAAAATGAAATACACTTCATTGTTTTGTGAGTGAATGAAAATGAAATAAAATTCATTCCTATGTGAGGAATGTTTGTGGAAAACTGCAAACCAAAGCCTGTTTAATCTGGTGCAATTTATATGAATGATCTCATAGCCACAAACTAAGTCCATGTTCAAATATTTCTGTGTTATATATCCAACAAATATGCAAATGGCATTTGCGCAATGCACATGGATGTTGATGTTACAGACCAGCAGACCCTCTGCTGTGAGGTATTTTGGAAAAGAGAAATTACAAACATTTATTTTAGGAGGTCAACAGTGCATTCTCTCTGTTGCTCAAGCTATTTTTGATGCTATTAGGCAGAGTTATTTGTCTACATCTATGCTTATTAAAGATTTTAAAAAGCAAACTTTAGTTTGAATTTTACCTCACCATGGAAAAAAAATATTTTTTTACTTTTAGAATGAAGTCTTCTAGTCAGCTATCCCATAATGTCTGCACCATGTCATTTTATGGCACTCATGTTCCAGCACTCTAAAGCACTTAGTACTGTTAACTCCAGTGCAACAATTTGCAAACTTAAAGTACATCTTTTTTGGGACCTGGGCCTAATACTTCCTTTCATTATTTGTATGTAGTGCAAATGCTTTCTGTTTCCTCCTGGATGCAGGATAGCTAATTATGTTTCAGTCCCTGGGCATGCAGCAAGCATAAAACAAAACCACAAGCTTATGGCTGTTTCATACTGCAGTTTTGTCCCAGTGCAGGCTGCCTCAAAGCACAGCTACAGCCTCTCACTCCAGAGCAGCTTTTCCCCAATATCCAGGGAAAGTAATCTCCTGGCTATGCTAACAGCCATCCAAAAACCTACCATATAATCTAATTGAACTATTGATTCCCAAGCTAGGGCTCCTATTTAGCATTCTAGAGAGGAAAAAAATGAGAGAGAAAAAGGTTTTACAGACACAGTAACAGAGCACTGCACAAGCCTTCCTTAGGTTTGTTTGCTTTATGTTCTTTTTTCACAAAGATTATGTAAAAAATGTTGTTAAAATGCTATTGAGAGAATCCTACTCCTTCTCTGAAATGTGTTCTTTTTATTTCAAACCACAATTTCTAAAGCAGGGAATAGACATTTTTCCTTCATAAGAAAGAGTCTAACTGCAAGGAGGAATAGGAGAATGGAAAGTACACCATCACAGCATCACCTCACATTACTTTTGTGCCTAGACAGCTGGTTGTACTATCAGTATGACAGAATCTTTCTCAGATGGTTTGTTGGCTTTGTTTGTTTGTTTGTTTGTTTAGATTTTTGGGTTTTTTTGTGGGGGGAGGTTGTGTATTTTGTTTGTGGGTGTTATGTTTTAATTTAAGAGGAGAATAAAAGGAAAATTCCAACAGAAATCTACTTTGACTTTCATTCAGATTGAAAGATCAACAAACTCCCTTGACAATTATTTCTATGAATATGAATTAAGTTACTACTGCAGTGTGTGTACTAATCTTTTAGAAATAACACAAGCATTATGGGGATGAGATATTAGTGCCATGAAACAAAAAAAAATATTTTTGACATTTGACCAACAATAGAGATGCTATTCTAATAACTCTGCGTAGCTGCTTCACAGAAAGCTATGCATGCTGATAGCAATGTGTGATACTCCTCCATCTTGTTGATAAAGCAGGTCAGGGTTATTTATAGCAATATCAAAGGTATGTACTAAAAAAACTATTCTGTACTGGTAGCTGATACCAGAATGTTTAATAAATATAAGTAAAATAAATAAGAAATTGTCTTCATTTATCTAAATGACATTATGAGATTTGTTCTTCCTAGTCAAAACATTTCCTTCTATCATAACTTTTTTTAAGTGAGGGGTTAAAAGCACTTCTCAATTGTTTCTTGGGTAGATTTATATATTTGGAGATCTTTTAAGACATTAATTTAGCAACTTTAAGAAGGTGAGTTCTTCAAAGAATAATTAAAATCAGCTCCATAAGAGTTTCTAATCCAATTTTTTAAATCTAGCTCAGATGTAAAATCTAGCTTTTGTCAGAAAATAACACTAGGGATTCTTCATAGCTATTCATGGCACTTATTAATAATTTACAGGTTATAACAAATAACTTCCTATCTACCAGCTCCTGAAACTTCCCTAAATAGTTATACATGTTGGTAGTTAAGAATTGTTAAGAGCTACAGTTTACTCTAGTCTTGTACTTTTGGTTTCAGGCAATGAATCTGAAAAACACAACAACAGGCAACAGCCTAAACTAGTATTGTCCCTGCTGGTTTTCCACTGGGATTATAAAAGTGGAAATTTTAATCTTATCTAGGACAGAAAATCTTCAAGGGAAAAATTTCTTTCTACTGGTGAGGTCCATATACATGTAAGGGGAATGGAATGACATAAAAGCCCTAGAAAAGATTCCCCCAGAGAAGGAATTACTTCCTTTAGGTCCCTTTGCAAGTCATGATGAAGGAGCAGTTGAGTGAAGACAGCCAAAGGGATCTGTCAGGACAAGTTTTGCAGTGATTGCCAATGTGCAGGAAAGTTACTGTAACTGCAAGAGTGGTGATCCTAACTTCCAGAGCGGTCAAGCATTAGGTAAGAGGAACCAAATTAAATACCATAATGCCATTTCTTTCTAAGAGTCTTGAAAAATCTTAGCCTGCATTTTCAGTGAGGGCTGTGTGACACACACTCTGCACAGCTTAAAAGCAATGCTCGCTTCAGCAGAAGAACCCTTGGGTCAGGAGGAGCCTGAGGGAAAGAACAGCCCCAACACAATTGCCCCAACACCAGCCTACATCACTCAGAGGTCAATGATCCATCTGGGGAGAGAGAGGACAGCTGAGGAAGCAGTGTGGGAGCGCAGACGTACAGCATCAAGGAATCAGTCAAAAGACAGGAGTACATATATTACTGGAAACATCACTAACTCTGCTGTTATTTGAATATTTACCTCAAATCAAGATTAAACAGGTACTCATGTCTCTTCAGAAAGGAGGGTAGGAACAGTACTGGTATTGTTAATGCAAAAAAGGTCTTTTCTGATGAATTTTCTTAAATGCTTTCTCATGAATAATAATCAGCCCTTGACATTTTATTAAGTTCTAAAACTGGTTACAAGTAGATAAATGTTGAGGTCATTTTATAGTTGTTTACCCTAAATAAAACTCTATTCAAATCACTCTTACTCTGTTGGCAAGAGTTTTGTCTAATGCAATGAATACATCTTCTCTGTGAGAACTCTCCATAATATGCACAATAAAGAGGACCATGTGCATTCTGTTTAGTATTTGTTCACTGTTAGAAATGGCGACCCTGTGCTGATGCCCAGGAATGTGTCTAATTTCTCCTGGTTTACCCTTGTTGACAAAAGCCTATGGATATTAGAGAATTCAGAAGTACAGCCCAAGACACCCCAGAAGAAGGCTACCTTAGTTTTCATTCTCTGCAATAGCTAACAAAAATCGTGAGATAATCATCTAACTGCTCTTCCATTAATTGTGCATTTCCATTCTTCTTTATTATATTTTTACCTTCTATTATGGAATCAAGAGAATCTCCTTATCACTTCTGTCGTAAACCTTCCAAAATACATTAATCCTACATCATCCCCTCCATACCTCAAATTTTGAGGACTTCACCATAACTGCCAGCATTATTCCTATTGATATTTAAATAATAAAAACATCAAATGCTTTCAGTTGGAAGGGATCTTAAAAAGCATCCAGTCCCAACTCCCTTGCCAAGGGCAGATATACCTTCAATGAGACCAGGTTGCTCAAAAAAATTACTAAAGTATGTAAATCCTGAACAGCTCAATAAAGCCTTGCCCTATTTAATAGAAAGACCTAGAACTTTCATTCAGAAATTCAGCTGAAGTGAAACTGTATCCTGTTCAGTGGAATACAGAGCAGTTGTCTGTAATGTTTCTCTCATGTTTCAGCAATACAGAAATTTCTTGGCCTAACTGTGTTCCCTTACTACGTTGTTCTACCAAAGTTTATTGAAATGGGTGCTGGCATGAAATACTTTTGCCCAGATAGGCCATTTACTAACAAGTGTAGCTTCATCTCATGACTACTGATGAGGTATGGGTTTTGCCAGGCATGCTGAAAAGCATCTTTAAAAACACTTTGGAAAGGCTGCAAGCTAAGACAATGAAAACAAATATTTTAGCCATCCACAGTCTTGTGATTCACTTCATCCTCCTTTACAGAGCATTATAATTCACTGACATACCGAAAAGTAAAGATTAAAAAAAACCAATAACTTTGAAGTGCAGATATTCCTCAGCACAACTGCAACAGTTACACTCACTTTGCAATGGCCCAGCACCACTGTGGTTCACTTATTGAGGACATTCGTGATGGCCACCTTACCAGAGGTGCCAGGCTCCTTTCTCCAATTTGACTATATAAACCATCTCTTCTTTCTGAGGCAGCCTCACTCCTCTGCCTGATTTCTGTGCTTGCCCCAGAAGGTGAAACCAAAGATTTTCAGAGCTAATAAAATCTTGGAGATTGCCATTTGCAGAAAGTATTAGTTCCAGTGGTGGTAGCACAGTTCAGTGAACTGTTTCCCGTTAAATAGTACATAATTATGTTTCCATTTTATCTTTTTCTCCACAATTGCATAAATTCAGAAATCCTTTGCAAGTGTAGATTGTTTTGAAAGGAATTATGCATTTAAGGGGTTAAAATGACAATATTCTATTAAATCCTTTTTGCACAAATTGAAAAGTGTCATAAACTATGTGGTAACAATGCTTCTAATCAAACCAGTGAATTCTTTCTAAGCAATCATCTGAATGAGAAGTAGAGAAATTCCAGCTTTTAAAAAGCCTTGTATTGTCATACTTATTTATTCTGAATTTTTTTTAAAGGTGGAAAGTTGAGCTGCCTAACACAATCACATCAATCAACAAACATAGGGTTTTGACTGTCTCTCCCACTACAATCCTAGAACTCAGTCTTTTCTTGCTTATTTTTCTTTTCTTCTTCCAGACTGCTTTGTGACACCTTTAGTATGAAAGCAGCCAACTAAAATTTGCCTATTCTTTCCAGTATTCTGAAACTAACCAAATTATAGGGAAAGAGGATAGTAAAACTTCCAGAGGTTCATTACATTATACTCATTGTTCTAGAAGCGCTTTTTTACTTGCTTCTATTAATTTGGCTTTACAGCGTGCAGAGGCAGCCCGGCGACTATAATTTGCCCCTGCAAAATCATTGTTTCAGCACTGAAGTAATCCTTTCAGCCATCCATCCAGCAAGCACATGAATCATTAAATTCTTAGTAAAAAAAGATACCTGCCTTTGTGAGATGGCAAAGTAAGTGCAGAAGAAGTTCTTAGTAGCAAAACTGTTTTCTATATTTGAATTTTAAAAGGAACAAATTTTGTTTGCAAGCAGCTCCAGAAGAACAAGGAACATTTTGCCCTACATGCAGGTTTCTTGAGCAGTGAATGTTATGTCCCTTTCTAATGGAAAAGTAAGTGACATACTTCCATTTATACATGCGCACAAAAAGAATGTTCACTAACAATGTGCATATGTTCAAACATCTACAGTATTTTTTTAAATCTGATTTTTCTGAGAGTTCATCTCAGAGGGTGGCAAAGCAGTATTTGAGCTGTAAATAGAGAAGGGCCAATGACAGCCAGAGAGCCACAAGGCCCTTCCATCCATCAGTCAAGTTGTCACTGCTCCTTCAACACAGGTGAAGAAATGTCAAACAGTATTTGCAGCAAGTTAAGTATTCCGACAAGTGTTAGTGGGAGTGTATTGGCTTCAGACACCTGTTTAAACTTTTTTTCTTCAGGAAGAAAAATCTTGGAAGGCACATAGCTTGCATGACTTTTTTTTTCCTTTAAATGACTAGTTTCCATCAGGACATGAGGTAGAGTATGAATTATTAGAGGACACTTGTGAGACCACAGGTGTCACAAATAGGCAGCCAGTGCAGGGTTGTCAGTGAAGATAGCAACCTGGCATGAGAAATAATAGTAGTAAGTAATTGAAGCAAGGAAAAGGTGTGTCAGATGAGAGAGCTGAATTGGCATGTGAGTCTCCCATGAGATACAAAGAGACATTGGTTTGGAGAATCAGACTCTCTTCTGCCATCATTTACAGTCTCTTTCTCCTCCTCTTAAATGTAAAAGAATCAGACAGGCACTACCATGTCTAGTATCACTTGTATTTAATCTTGGTGATCTGCAGATACTCAAGCCCACTATCTTTAGGGCAGGCACCAGGTGAGTGAAGGGGGTTTTTAACTCTAGTGCCTAGCTTGAGCTAAAATTCTAACAGCAAATTATTGTTTGCTTCTGGTAATTCTTATCCTTCGCTAACACATAAAATTTACACTATTACTTTGTTTACAGCAGCAGTTAAGCATATTCCAGAAATGCATTATTTATTTATTTATTTATTTATTTATTTGTTTATTTGTCAAATCCTTTGCACTAATAACCCCCCAATCTCCCCCTGGGGAGGTATTCAGCAAGGAAAGTGAGAAAGGGCCCTTTTTTTCTCAGCACCCCTTGTTGCCAGCCTGCAGTACCTCTGTGAAGTTGATCTCTTATCACCACCAGCTCTGGGACAGTCTCCTTTGAGAGGCTACCATTCCTAAATCATTTTCTTCACAGCAATGTGCCATCATGCTGTACATAGAGAGTTAAATTCTATACTGCCTCCTCAAAGCCAGTTCTTGGACTAAAAAATCCCAAAATTACATAGGTTTCATGGCAGACAGCACACTTTATAGCATGAAAAAAAAAATATATAAAATTCTGTCCACAAGGGAAAACCTGTAAGGGAGGGAACCCAGGAGATTTTGGGTATGCAACTATAAGGTACTTTTAAGATTAAAAAAAAAATGAAAAAAAGAAAGAAAAAGAAAGAAACAGCTAGTATATAAACATGACTGAGGAAAAATAAATATTCAGACAGGTTCGGCTGCTTCATTATTTCCCCCGATGCTTTTCAGACATCTCCAATCTCAAGCACTTAAAACACATACCAAAAATATTTGTTACTCCCTTAAGCCATTTTTAGCCTACCTGTCTAGTGCTCAAATAGAATTCCTTGCAACTGCAAGCTGTAGTATTGTGTTAATAATTTTCCCCCAATTCCACTGAGGTACCAAGAGAAACTTGAAAGGAAAATCAAAAATTAAAAAGGCAAAGGGATCTTTTAATATATACTGTCAAACAGCTGTGAGGCCTTAATCCTAGAGGCCTTTTTTTATCCTTCCATAACACCTACTCAAGATTTTTCTCTTCAGCAACAAAAAGATGCTAAACCCAAAGAATGGATTTTCAAAATGTGATTTTTTAAAACATGGTTATTTAAGCAAAAGTTCTCTTACTGGTTTCTTGACAATGCCCAGAAATTGTACACAAATTTGATGAGGAAGTGACTTTAGCCTGTTACCACTTAACCCTATCCCCCACCACCATTTCCTTGCTGCAGGGCACTCTTGCTCAACATGCAAATTCAGAGTTGTTGCAAACAGATGGTTCAAGACACATTTTCACTTAATCACACAGACCCAAGCTGGAAGATCCACTGATGTTTGTAAAATCTGTATGTTCTTATTCCACTACAAATACAAGCTGAAAGGCAAGGACTCAGTTCTTCGGCATGTTAAATACCCATGTACCCTGAAACAGACAGGGACCAAAACCATTCAGTTGCTGAGCCCAGTTTAGAGGATGGAGACTCTGTGTGCCCATTTAAAATCTGCTCTTCTCTGTGTGAGCGCATCCCCCTCAGCAGCTTGACATGAAGCAGCACAATCCAGGTAAAATGACAGAAAACAAAAGATGTCCATGGCCTGATTTTCATTCATTTTTCCCTTTTGTAGTTAAGAGGTGGGTAGAAATGTGTCTCACGTGATATTTCTATTAGCTCTTTTCATTAATTCATCATTAACTCCAGTAAATATCAGTACTGTTCTTGTCTGCATAGGGATAGCTAAAAAATATAAACCAAATGAACATCTAATAGGAATAATTAAGCTATGTTTAAGCAGTTTATGTGAACACCATAATTAAAATATAAACTGACTTTAAATTTCAAGTTATGACAATCTTTGTGAAATGTCCAAGGGCAGCATAAAGATGTCTAATTAAAACCTTAATACTACAGCTTTTTTTCAAGCTGAATTTACTGCAGTAGCCTCTGAAGACCAGGGAGAGGGGATATTCTCTTCACTACTACTTATCCAGCTAGCAAACTCAGTGATAATGAAAAACAGAGCAACCACCTGAAAAAATCCCAACTTAGTTTCCCCTCCTTTGACTAGGGCTAAAACTCAGTATTAATGAATGAAATCTACAATTTCTAAACCCTTGCAGACTGAATCCCCCCAGAAGGAAATACATCAGTTCCTTCATTGGAGAAAACATTTATTTTGTTAAATAATTTTTGTGTGTGTGAAATGTATATTCATAAACTTATTTACTTATACATTCAGCATATTCAAATTAACCGAAGTTTAAATTCACTGGAACTTTTTATATCTATTAACTAAATTTCAATTGCTTCCAAAAGGTGTTCAGAATATAGATCACTAGAATAGTAGAACATTAAATCCTTGAATCTACTTCAGATAGTAATCCAAATATATGCTTCTTTCTTTATGAATACCTTAAATAGTGTGTATGGGATAACCATCAAATGTTTCTTTTATTGTAAAGGCAAAATTTTGTGGCAAATCAACACTCAATGGCAGCTGAAACTTTCAAAATGCAAATGCATTGCCTATCAACTGGCACAAACTCACTCTTCTTTCAGAAAGTGGTGGGAGGAAAAGCCTTTTAAAAGTCTATTACTTGAGACAATTTTTTCCAGCTTCAGGCTTTAAATCAGTAATAAAAATGACTATTTAAATTACTTTCATGTCAATCCATCCACCATGATCTGCAGTGAGCTATTTAAGAAGACAAAGACAGACTAAGGAATATCTTCACTTGTGTTACTGTCAAACCTGCTAAGGCTCATATTGATCATGTCATATTAATAGTTCTTAAAACTCATCTTTTTCCTGCATTCAGTATTTCAATAGAGAGAGATATATACATTATAATAAACACAGACAATTGGCTACAATAAAGGAATAACTTATTTATTTGAAAAATCATATTAAGGAGATGACACATGACTTAGAGCCTCCATTGTAGTAGCAGCACCAATTGTCACCAAGCAGAAGCACAATGAATATATGATTACCCCTTATTTCTTTAGTACAGACAACAAGACAGAAAATAACATGAAAAAAATTATTCTGTAAATCAGTTAAAAACCCCAAACCACCATTACCATGTACCTTGTACGGTATAAAGTAAAACTTAACTTTAAAACTCTATAAAGGAACTACTAAGATGTCTTTAAAAATAGTTTTCAGTGAGATCACAAGTCAGAAATCCTTTCAGAAAGTACTTCAAGGCCCAGAATGATATGTGCACTGCTACCTCCTTCAGTCTTTCCCCTCCACCCTTCCTCCATTTTTTAAAATCCCCTCACAGTAAAGGAACATTA